>NW_025177928.1:0-2141 GCF_004010195.1 Chiloscyllium plagiosum | reverse complement strand
GAGCAACAGAATTAAAGCAAATGGCAGTAAAGGTGTTAAAACTGTATCAAGCCAATTTAATACCCCCCACCAAGTCTCAGTAAAGTAGCTTGACTCTGTATTGCAGTAGAATGGTACATTATTGATTATCCTCAGAGATTCAAATGAAAAATAGAAGGGGATGTTTTTCAAACAGAACAGGGTGCAGGTTGTTGCTAGAACCACAGTCGCAGTTTTCTCCGTGCAATATGTTTTTCTCAGCTTCTGACAACAAATGGTCACAAATCGGTCAAAGGAGAAACTGACAGTGAACCAAACAGAGCAGTCCCTGGCTACACGTAACAGGATCCCAGTAACACTACAGACAGGAGTGATGTCCAGGAAACACAGTGGGTAATAGTAATAGCGGAATCTCCTCAGCATGACATCAGTGATAATGACCATTAGGTCAGCAGTTGCCATAAGCACCAGATAACGAGTAGTGCAAGGGGAAATGCCGCACTTTCCCCGGGAAAGTATACCAATCGCCAGCAAATTAACTGTGGAAGACAAAGGGGAAAAAAGAAACAGTGAATTACTGATCAGAAATTCCCTCTTCCTGTTCCACAGAGCAATAATATTTTACCCACCAAACTTCAGCACACCCTGTGAGTGGAAGTGTGTGGGATTGAGTGAATTTGAATCTCACACCCACCTCAGATCGGCCCCCAGCCTGATCACTCCAGAGATTGTGGGGTTTGGACAGGGATTGAGCTCACGGCCTGTCTTAGGAGAGCAGAAGGAAATCTGTGATTTTGTTTGCTCACATGGTTACTATTTGAATGAGTGTAATGGATTCTCAGCGCTAGCGGCACGGTGGCACAGTGGTCAGCACTGCTGCCTCACAGCGCCAGAGACCCGGGTTCAATTCCCACCTCAGGTGACTGACTGTGTGGAGTTTGCACGTTCTCCCCGTGTCTGCGTGGGTTTCCTCCGGGTGCTCCGGTTTCCTCCCACAGTCACAAAGATGTGCAGTTTAGGTGAATTGGCCATGCTAAATTGCCCGTAGTGTTAGATCAAGGGGTAAATGTAGGGGAGTGGGTCATGGGTCGGTGTGGACTTGTTGGGCCGAAGGGTCTGTTTCCACACTGTAAGTAATCTAGCTCTGGCAGGTACAGAAACCCCACTCCCAACTCAGTCATAGGACTGGTAATTGGGCGATCGATAAACCAAACACTTCCCTAGTCGTTGGATCAGGTTATCACCTGCAATTAGCATTGGACCAAATCCTGATCAGAGCCACAACAGGACCAGGAAACAGGTAGTCAGAACCTGCATAAGGTTTCAAACAAGCTGACTCCATGTGCCTTACACAAGTGCAGTATAACAGAGCATGCAGGGCTCCCTTAGAGACAATGCGTGAGGTTTAGGATACTGATTCTGTAAATCGACACGTCTGTACATGACAATAGTCTTGACTTACAGGAATCAGGGTGGCAATCTGCTGAGACTTAAGTCCACTGACCAGAGACAGTGGGGAGGAGAGAATTTCCAGAAGGAATGGTAGTTAGATGAATCAAAACAGGATGCATATCCCTCAATTTCTTTGCTTAACAAAAGAAATCTCAGATTTGAAATTCACAACTGGCTATCACAAGGAGCGTGATGTTAAGGTGATTGGAGGAAGAGCTGTCTGAGGTCAGTTCTTCACACGGAGAGTATTGGGTGCGTGAAATACATTGCCAGCAGTGGTAGTAGAGGCAGATACATTAAGGACATTTAAGTGACTCTTGGATGGGCACATGGAAGACAGTACAATGAAGAATATGGAGGTTAGTTTGCTCTTAGAGTAGGATAAAAGGTCAGCACAACATCAAAGGGCCGTAGTGCCTGTACTGAACTGGACTGTTCTATGTCCTATGTTCTAACTGTTGCAGTATCCCCTGGTGTTTGTGGAAGAGAGATCCAAACCTCTCCCTCCCTTTGTGTGTCAAAGAGCTTTCTAACATCCCTCCTTAATGCTCTGCGCCCTCATTTTCAGACTCTGATTGATCTCATTCTAGAATCTCCAACCAGCGCATATAGTTAATCTTTATCTCCCCCCATCTTTTCTTGTTAATATCTTGTACGGCTTCCCTTAGATCACCCTTTAACCTTCGAAATTCTAGTGAAAACAGAAATTG
>NW_025177927.1:845-2140 GCF_004010195.1 Chiloscyllium plagiosum | reverse complement strand
TCTCTCCACAGTTACTCTTTTGTCCTTGACGTACTTGTAGAATTCCTTTGGATTCTCCCTAACTCTGTTTGCCAAAGCTATCACATGTCCTCTTTTTATGTTCCCAATTAGCCTCTTAACTTTACTCTTGTTGCCTTCAGACTCTTCTAGTGATTCACTTTAAATCGGGAATTAAGAGGCTAATGATGACCATTTCGATTGTCGGAAAAATCCATCTGATTCACTGATACGCTTTAAGGAAACAAACTGCAATTCTTACCTGGTCTGGCCTACAAGTGACTCCAGACTCACAGCAATGCGGTTGACTGCTAACTGCCCTCTGGGCAATTAGTTATGGGTAATAGATGCTTGAGCTGAAAATGTGTTGCTGGTAAAGCACGGCAGGTCAGACAGCAACCAGGGAATCGACGTTTCGGGCATAAGCCCTTCATCAGGAATGAGACGCTTGCCTATCCCGTGAATGAATTAAGAAAAACCCTCAATTCCTGCTGTCTATACCTGACATATGCGTCCTGTTTATCCGTGACAAGAGCCTCAATTTCTCCAATCCTCCAGCATTCCTTACACGTACCATCCTTACCCTTCACCCTAACAGTGCCAGAATGTCTCTGTTCTCTTGACATCTCATTTTTGAAGGTTTCCCACTCCGCAACTGACCGCCTTTTCTGAGAATATCTGTCCCAACCGAAATTGGAAAATTCTTAGTTAATATCATCAGAATTGGTTTTCAACAATTTAGAACTTTAAGTTTTATTCGTGCTTCGTCCTTTTCCATCTTTATTTTAAAACTAATAGAATTCTGAAGACTTGCCATAAAGTGCTCCCCCACTGATACCTCAACCACCCCCTCCCCACTGCCTTATGTCCCAAGGATAAGGTGGCGATTAGCTCCTTGTCTGTGATGGAGAGCATTGGTCAAGCTGCTGCAGCGTTGTAACTGGGGTGGGGATTGGCAGAGTCTTCGATTCATTGGGTTGAATCTAACAATAATTTGTCTCAGTGACATTTTCATTGAGTATGACATAGGGATTTTCTGCACGAAGCTGAACTAGTTTCCTGGTGCTATCTTATCTAAATCAACTGATCATTTACCCACCTCACCCCATGTTATCCCTCTCATTCAATGCCAGCCCGATTCTCCCACCCATCATGGCAGTAGGTACTCAGCATCGACCGTATATCCCTGGATATTCCGTGATCCCTGGCACTGGTGCCATCTTTAAAAGGCCAATGGGCAAATGGATGAGCTTTCTCAGGTTGGAGCTGCCCTGTACTGTTTACCCCGAGCATGGCAG
>NW_025177927.1:0-526 GCF_004010195.1 Chiloscyllium plagiosum | reverse complement strand
AATCCCACCCTCACTCCATTCTTCCCCGTCTCCTATTCCAGGAGAAACAGCTTGGAATAGGACAAAAAGGGGCAAGCCGGGTGGTGGAGTGTCCGATATCCATCTACTCTCCCCACCCCAACACTCCGTACCTGTGTATCTGTATTTGACTCTGTGAATATCTATACGTGGGTGCAGGTCAGACAGTCTCTGTGGTGTTTAAAAGGACACAATCTCCACAACCTACTGCAGTGACAATGGCAGAGGGTGATAACCTTCGAGGTTTCAGTCTGGGAGGGAGAGAGGGCAGCAACTCACAGCACCTTCCAAACTGACAGCACCATCAACACACACACACAGACAACCCACACACACACAATGCTGGTAGATGGAGGGTTGCAAATTTACTTGGGTCTTTCAGAATGGAAATGCTCACCTCTGAGTGAACCATTTCGTCAGAAGAGTAGATAAATTTACTTTTCATTCTGTGACTTGCAATGCTTAAAAGGTACACGAGAAAGCATTGAGAAGTCCTGAAAAAGGCCCA
>NW_025177926.1:0-2140 GCF_004010195.1 Chiloscyllium plagiosum | reverse complement strand
GATTCACTTTAACTTCAATCCCCCAGGATGTCCTGCAGCTCCCTTACTATAGCACTCCAGTATCTCTGGATCTTACAACATGACCAATAGCAGTGTGTGAGTGCCTATACTAATTTTGCATTTGGGACACCCTGGTGATGTGCCTATCTTGAACTTAGCTAGCCTCTCTGGCACCACATAAGCCCTGTGTAAAATTTTCAATTGCATGCCCTGTGCTTTGTTACATATTGAAATTTTCCTTACATTTCCCATATATTTTGCCATGCTTCTAATGAAATATCCTATCCTAGCTCCCGATTCCACATCCTCGAGAGTCCCTCCACATTCCCTAAGGTACGTCCCTTCTGTAAATTATACAACGTACGAACTGAAAGAGCGCCTGTACACCAGAGTACTCTTTACTCCACATTTGACCTGTAATGCTGAGCCAGGAGCGTGGTCTTCCTCTGTATATAATCCCTTAGCTGAAAGTACCGGAAAAGGTCCCTATTAGACAATGCATATTTCTGACTTAGCTGGCTAAATGACATCAAGACCGAACCCTCGAATAAATCTTCCCTACAGGAGATTCTCTTATTCTGCCATGACTTAAAGCCGGAGTCCCTTGCCCCAGGTTTAAATCCTTGGGCTGCCATCAGTGGGGTAATCAGTGAGGTCTTCAGCCAATTGCCCTTGTCTGGCCCCATTATCCTCCAGGTTTTCACTGTATTTAAAATGGTTGTACTATTACACTGCTCAGTCTCGGATTTCATCTTATCAACAAATAATAGATTAACTAGGGGACATCTCGACTGCAATGCTTCAACGTCAAGCAAAATCGATCCCGAGTCCCCCCGTACCCAGTCACCCACATATGCTATGAAAGCGCTTATTTGATATCTCTTCAAGTCCAAAAGATCCACACCTCCTCACCCTGGGAGAGCTTCAATTTGGTAAACTTAATTAGGGGGCGGCTGCGACACCAAATAAAAGAACCTAGCCAACCATTGAGCCTCAGTAATACTCATCTGGGTAGCAACAACAGGAGCATTCTCATGGGGTACAGTAGGCGAGGAAGAACATTCATTTTAATCAGAGCTATTCGGCCTAACCATGATAACGGTAATCCGTCCCATCGCTGCAAATCCTGCTTTATTCTCTCCAGTAATTGTACATAGTTAGCTTTATACAGCTGGTGGAAGGCAGTAGTAATATAAATTCCCAAATACAAAAACCCTTTTGACGACCATCTAAACAGGAACTGCATTCCATCCTTCAGATCAGGCACCTCCACTAATTCTCCCACCCCCCACCCACCATTGGCATGGCTTCTGATTTTGTACAGTTGATCCTGCAGCCCGAAAAACTGCCAAATAAATTAATTGTTTGAATCAATCGAGGAACGGACTCCTCCAGATTGGCCAAGAACAAAAGGACGTCATCAGCATATGGGGTAATCTTATGTTCCCCCATTCCCACTCCTGGCGCCACTATTTCAGGAACCCTCCTGATAGCCTCAGCTAATGGCTCAATTGCCAAGGTAAGTAGCAGCGGTGAAAGAGGACATCCCTGTCGACTACCTCTCCCAGTATTAAAGTTATCTGACTTAGTGCCATTTGTGATGACTACTGCCTTAGGATCATTATACAACACCACCACCCATCTCGCAAAGGTTGCCCCCAGACCAAAGCGCTTGAGGACCACAAACAGGTACAGCCATTCTATCTGGTCAAATGCCTTTTCTGCATCTAGGGAGGCCACCGAACCCAGGATCAAACTTTGCTGGCATACCTGCACCATGTTCAGTACCCTCCTGATATTGTTGGAGGAGCTACGGCCTTTAACAAAACCCATCTGATCTTCTTTCACAATACAGGACAACACCTTTTCCAACCTCAGGGTCTTGGGTAGAATTTTACAATCTACATTCAACAGTGAAATAGGTCTGTATGAAGCACATTGTTCGGGCTCATTCCCCTTCTTTAAAATGAGGGAGATACTAGCCTCCCTAATCCTGTACATATGAATAGCTATACATCCCCAGAGGTGGCTCCACCAACACATTTATGAATTCCTTATAGAATTCACTTGGGAATCCATCTGACCGCGGTGCTTTGCCACCTTGGAAATGCTTTATTGCATCCTGCACCTCATGTATCGT
>NW_025177925.1:0-2140 GCF_004010195.1 Chiloscyllium plagiosum | reverse complement strand
GGCTACCCCTATCGTCTGGAGGAAGTGGCAGCACTCGAAGGGAGAAATTGTTGAGTGTGAGGTACAGTTCACCCAAGGGAATAAGAGTGTCAGAGGAAGGGTACTGGTGAAGTGGTCGGGAGAGGAAGAAATGGAGGGCTTGATGTCCTCCATTCATGGCGGGTGGAAGTTTATAGGTACTGTATGTCCATGGCGAAGACGAAGCGTTGGGGGGCAGGGAAACGGGAATCTTGGAGGAGCTACAGGGCGTTACTGGTATCACAAACATAAGAGGGGAGTTCCTGGCCCGGACTTTTGGGGGGGGGGGGTGGTGGTGGTGGGGAACGGCAACGTCGAAGTGTTTGGAGATGAATTCGTTGGGGCATGACCTGGTTGAGATGACAGTTCGCCAGAGGTGGTCAGGCTTGTAGATCTTCCATATGGGTTTGAATCGGGTGGTGAGCAATTCCCGAAGCAATGGAAGCTGTGTCTGGGAGATCCCCTGATGTGATGAGGTTGCATGCAGTCTGGGAGATAATGGTTTGCTGCTGGGAGTGAGGTCATGGTCGATTGGGTGGTAGGAGGAGGTGTCTTTAAGTTGGTGCCTGTCTTCAGCTGTGTAGAGGTCAGTGCACCAAACTACCACTGAACCTCCGTCTCTGCTAGTTTGATGATAAGTTTAACATTGGAGCAAAGGGAGTGGTGGGCTGGGCTTTGTGAGTGTGAGATCTTGAAGTGCAGAAGTGTGTGGACAGGTTGAGGCTGTGAATATCTCGTCGGCATTTCAAAGTAAAGGGCTCGAGGGCAGGGAACAGATCGGCATGGTTGGAGTATGGAGGTGAAGTGTTTTGTAGATGGGTTATGGGGTCCTTGGATGGTGGGAAGGAGTCTTCGTTGAAAAAGTGAGCTCAGAGGCAGACATGGCAGAAATGTTTGATGTCACAATACACAATGATTTCGTTGGTATGTGAAGGGATGGAATAAAGATACTGCCGATACGAATGATTGTTTGTTTGCTCTCAGTGAGGGGGAGATCTGGGAAGAAAGTGAAAAATGGCAGGGGTGGGGGCCAGATCCTGGAATGGGGCTGGATCTGCGAGGGGGCGGAGACTGTAACTGGGTTGGGCTTGGTATTGTGGTACCGGGAGTGATGACATTTGGGAAGTGATGCTTATCCCGGGGTTCTGGGGGCAGTGGTGTTGACATCATATGACCACTGCCATGGTCGTTATGAGAGCAGACAAACGCCCCGACAATCGCTACGAGGGCCAGAAAACTGCTGCCATCATCATTCCGAGGGCCAGACAGGTGCCACCGTCATCGCTACGAGAGCCACAGAATTGCAACCACGATCGGGATGAGGGCCAGAGAAATGCCGTCGTGATCGCAATGAGGGACAGAAAACTGCTGCTGTGACCACAACGAGGGCCAGAAACCGCCACCATAACCGCTACGAGGGTCAGAGAACTGCCATCGCTACTGTTATGAGGGACAGACAACCGCTGCCGCGATCGTGATGAGGGCTACAGAACCACCACTGCAAATATTACGATGGCCAGACAACCTCGGCTGTTATCTGACGAGCGCCAGACAACCGCTGCCATGATCGCTAGGATAACCAGACAAACTCTGCCCGGATTTGTACGAGATCCAGACACCCTCGGCCATGATCACCATGTGGGCAACACAGCTGCCACCACAATAATTACAAGGGCCCGAAAACTGCCGCTGCAATGGCTACAAGGTCTGCTGCTGCGGAGACCAACACAAGCTTCAAACATGCTGCAACCACTACTGTCACCAGCAGCATCACCTACACCATGGGATTCACCACACCACACCCACTCCAGTGATCTTCATCCAACTCCATTCACGCATCAATGAATTCAATACATGTTGTGACATCGAACACTTCTTCCGCCGTCTCCGACTCTGAGCTCACTTTTTCAATCAACACTCACGCCCACCTTCCGAGGACCAACTCGTCCGGCTCCAACACATTCCATCTGCTTAGACGTGGCAGTCCGTTACCTGGCCGCAAACTCTTTATGTCCAACTGCCACTGAGATATTCACTGCTGAACGCAGTCCACCATACAACTCCACTCCAACATCACATCTTCACAACATGCAACCATCCACTCCCACTACTCCAACACCAA
>NW_025177924.1:0-2140 GCF_004010195.1 Chiloscyllium plagiosum | reverse complement strand
AGCAGGCTCTAGAGTTTGTACAGCTCTGAAAGGCTTCTGCAGTATCATTGGACATCCCTGCATACGAGTCTGAGTTTGCATTGTCCAGAACAGGCTTTCATTCTCAGCCAGGAGATGTAGATTTAATTCTCTTCTTGTGAATTATGCGAATGAAAACTAAATCCTGGCTGCACCCAGAACGCACACACGGATCCTGCCAGAACAATTCAGTGATCGATCAGCATCTGTCTGGAAGGACAATGGCAGCAAATACAAGCAAAAGCTACCACAGCAATTACCCCTCCAAGGTTCTCGCGTTTCCCAGTTGAAAATATTTCGCTGTTCCTTCAATGTCACTACGTCTAAACCCTTGCCTCATGGCATCATGCCTGTACCCCGCTACTGAGGACATCCAGGGTTATGCGGAGTAACTCAAAATCTCCATCTCTCGAGTAAATTAGGGATTGACGGTGCATCCCATCACATTGAGCAATGACTTTATCCCAGTAATACGTTTCCTAAAGCTGCAGTTTCTAAGTGAACACTTGCAAGCTGTCGGGAATAAGTTGAGAAGTGGAACGGACGAGAGGAAAATGTGAAAGGCAATGATGACTGGGAGGCATGAGACAGCAAGTGAGTGAGGAGCTGGTGTTGCAACTTTCAATGTCAGTGTCAGTACTTACAGACCACTATTCACTCTGACTCACACACCACTCCTTAACAATTCACCGCAATGAGCCCATTTCTCTTAGTGTGAGTTTACGTTTGTGGATATTAACACAGTTAAAGGTGCCCAAGAGGATTGATGGATCCGCGTTTTCCTTTCAGTTTAAACAGTCTAAGTTATCAGTTTACAACAAAATCAATAAGAGATTGCCTCTTCCTGTGCATTTTCAGTGGAGAATATCCAGCTTTGAACTCTTCTGCATAACCAGAGGCTGTTTTAAATTTACACCGAGTAACTGTGAAACACACAAAAAATGAGACCGAGTTCCTGTGTTCGAATAGTCAAGTAAATGCACGCATAGTTTTGAATCGTTGAGCTTGGGCAGTCCCTCAGCTTTAGTTAGTGAAATTTCCTGTGAAAAAACAGCCTAATATGGGATCAAATCCTGACATCTCACTGTTTATAGGTCTTTCATGAAAAACAGAGTTCCCGACTTCACCTGTGGTTCTGGTCGTGGTGGGAATTCAAATCAATGACAGGATTGAGGTTATAGTTTAAAAACAGCTCCTTCGACACCTCTACCACGCTGCCACACAAACCCCCGCAACCACGTTTTTCATGATTAGTGTTTCAGCATCGCCTCACTTCAGGCACTTACCCACACGCACTTTCAATGGCGAAATTGGCGTAAGTTCGATAATATTTATGAGGATGTTGCAAGGCATACAGAGTTTGTACTGTAGCGTAAAGCTGAATAGGATGTGAAAATTCTCCCTGGAGCTTGAGGGCTGAGGGATCGGCTTACAGAGGTTTATATCAATATGAAGGAGACGGTAGAGTAAATGGTCAAAGACTATTTCTTCCCAAGGCAGGCAAGTTCAATACAAGGGAACAATGTTTTAAGGCGTGAGTGGTAAAAATTAAAAGGGATCTGAAGGACATTATTTATTTCACACAGAAAGGTTTGCGTGTTTGAAATGAATTGTCATATTTCGTGGTGGAGTCTGGTATACTCTCAACATTTCAAAGGCATATGGATATGTATGCAGACAGGAAAGTTGAAAAAGAATAAACGTGAAAATGTGGCAAATATAGCGTTTGTTTACGGGCTCAGCCCCTCTGAGATGCTGCTGTGGTGAACACCAGTTTGAATAGGCACTCATCACGTGGTCAGTGCGTTGGGCTAGTTTTCTGGAAGATGGTTAGATTAGATTCCCTACAGTATGGAAATAGGCCCTTCAGCGCAACTAGGCCTCACCGACCCTCCAAAGTGTAACCCACCCAGACCAATTTCCCTCGAACTAATGCACCGATCATTATGGGCAAATTAGCATATCAAATTCACCTGCCCTGCACATCTTTGGAGTGTGGGAAGAAACACACGCAGACGCAGGGAAAATTTGCAAACTACGCACAGGAATCAAACGTGGAACACTTGTGCTGTGAGGCAGCAGTGCTAAGCACTGAGCCACGGTGCCGCCCTAAAAGGGGATG
>NW_025177923.1:0-2140 GCF_004010195.1 Chiloscyllium plagiosum | reverse complement strand
CACAGTGTGTAGGAGAGTGTCAGAGAGTGTCACAGTGTGTCTCTGCCTGTGTCAGAGAGTGTCAAAATGTGTTTCAGATAGTGTCAGAGAGTGTCACAGTCTGTCAGAGACTGTCATAGTGTGTCTCTACCTGTGCCAGAGATTGTCACAGTGTGTTTCAGAGAGTGTCACAGTGTGTTTCAGTGTATCACAGTCTGTCAGAGAGTGTCACAGTGCGCCTCAGAGAGAGTCAGAGAGTGTCACAGCGTGTCTCAGTGAGTCTCTGAAACTCTCTGTGAGACTCTCTGACACACGCTGAGACACACTGTGAAACTCTCTGGCACTTTCTCCAACACACTGCGACACTATCTGATCCTATCTGAACCTCTCTGAGACAGAATGTGACACTTTCTGACTGTCTGACTCTCTGAGACACACTGTGACACTCTCTGACTCTCTCGGAGGCGCACTGTGGCACTCTCTGAAAGACTGTGATACACTCAAACACACTGTGACACTCTCTGATTCTCTCTGAGGCACACTGTGACACTCTCTGACAGACTGTGACACAATGAGACACTCTCTGAAACACACTGTGACACTCTCTGACACAGGCAGAAACACACCGTGACACTCTCTGACACAGGCAGAGACACACTCTGACACTCTCTGACCAACTGTGACACACAGAAACACTCTCTGAGAGACTGTGACAGACTGTGACAGTCTCTGAGACACATTGTGACACTCTCTGACACTCTAAAACACACTGTGACACTCTCTGGCACAGGTAGAGACACACTGTGACACTCTCTGACAGACTGTGACACACTGAAACACTCTCTGAGAGACACTGAAACACTCTCTGAGACACATTGTGACACTCTCTGACACTCTCTTAGTCACACTGTCACACTCTCTGACTCTCTCTGACTCTCTCAGACACATGAAGACTCTGATCCTATCTGACGCTCTCTGAGATACACTGTGACACTCTCTGACACTCTCCAACACACTGTGACACCCTCTAAGACACACTGTGACAATCTCTGACACTATCTATGACATACTGTGACACATTCTAGCACATCTGAAGCACTCTGTTACACTCTCTGACAGACGCTGACACATTGTGACACTCTTTCAGACAGACTGTGACACTTTCTGACTCTCCCTGACTCTCTGAGAAACACTGTGACACTCACTGAGACACACTGTGACACTCTCTGACTCTCTCTGACACTCTTTCAGACACACTGTAACTCTCTCTGACTCTCTCTGAGAAGCACTGTGACTATCTCTGACCCTGTCTGACATTCTCTGAGACACACTGTGACACATTCTGACTCTCTCTGACTCTCACAGTGTGTCTCAGAGAGTCAGAGAGAGTCAGAATGTGTCACTGTGTGTCTCAAGAGAGTGTCAGACAGGATCAGAGATTGTCACAGTGCTTCTCAAAGTGTCAGAAAGAGTCAGAGAGAGTTACAGTGTGTCTGAAAGAGTGTCAGAGAGAGTCAGAGAGTGTCACAGTGTGTCTCAGTGCGTGTCACAGTGCTTCTCAGAGAGTCAGGGAGAGTCGGAAAGTGTCACAGTCTGTCTGAAAGAGTGTCACAATGCGTCAGCGTCTGTCAGAGAGTGTAACAGAGTGCTTAGATGTGCTGGAATGTGTCACAGTATGTCATAGATAGTGTCAGAGATTGTCAGAGTGTGTCTTAGAGGGTGTCACAGTGTGTTGGAGAGTGTCAGAGAGTGTCACAGTGTGTCTCTGCCTGTGTCAGAGAGTGTCACAGAGTATCTCAGAGAGCGTCAGATAGGATCAGAGAGAGTGTTAGTGTGTCTGAGAGAGTGCCAGCGAGAGTCAGAGAGTGTGACAGTGTGTCTAAGACAGTTTCAGAGCGAGTCAGAGAGTGTCACAATGTGTCTCAGAGAGTGTCACAGTCTCTCAGAGAGTGTTTCAGTGTGTCACAGTCTGTCAGAGAGTGTCAGAGTGTGTCTCCGCCTGTGTCAGAGAGTGTCACAATGTTTTTCAGAGAGTGTCAGAGAGTGTTACAGTGTGTCTCTACCTGTGCCAGAGAATGTCACAGTGTGTTTCAGAGAGTGTCCCTGACTCTCCGAGAAACTCTGTGATACTCACTGAGACACACTGTGAGCCTCTCTGACT
>NW_025177922.1:0-2140 GCF_004010195.1 Chiloscyllium plagiosum | reverse complement strand
CAAACTCACTCAGTACTCAGCAAGATGGGACTGAGTAACTCACAGGGACACTGCACTGACACCAAACTCACTCAGTACTCAGAAAGATGGGAGTGAATAACACACAGGGACACTGATCACTGACACCAAACTCACTCAGTACTCAGCAAGATGGGAGTGAATAGCTCACAGGGACACGGGTCACTGACACAAAACTCACTCAGTACTCAGCAAGATGGGACTGAATAACTCACAGGGACACGGGGCACTGACACCAATCTCACTCAGTACTCAGCAAGTTGGGACTGAATAACTCACAGGGACACTGGGCACTGACACCAAACTCACTCAGTACTCAGCAAGATGGGACTTAATAAATCACAGGGACACTGCACTGACACCAAACTCACTCAGTACTCAGCAAGATGGGAGTGAATAACACACAGGGACACTGATCACTGACACCAAACTCACTCAGTACTCAGCAAGATGGGAGTGAATAGCTCACAGGGACACGGGTCACTGACACAAAACTCACTCAGTACTCAGCAAGATGGGACTGAATAACTCACAGGGACACGGGGCACTGACACCAATCTCACTCAGTACTCAGCAAGTTGGGACTGAATAACTCACAGGGACACTGATCACTGACACCAAACTCACTCAGTACTCAGCAAGATGGGACTTAATAAATCACAGGGACACTGCACTGACACCAAACTCACTCAGAACTCAGCACGATGCGACTGAATAACTCACAGGGACACAGTGCCCTGACACCAAACTCACTCAGTACTCAGCAAGATGGGACTGAATAACTCACAGGGACACGGGGCAGAGACAACAAACTCACTCAGTACTCACGAAGATGGGACTGAATAACTCACAGGGACACGGGGCACTGACACCAAACTCACTCAGTACTCAGCAAGATGGGACTGAATAACTCACAGGGATACTGCACTGTCACCAAAGTCAATCAGTACTCAGCACGATGCGACTGAATAACTCACAGGGACACAGGGCCCTGACACCAAACTCACTCAGTACTCAGCAAGATGGGACTGAATAACTCACAGGGACACGGGGCACTGACACCAAACTCACTCAGTACTCAGCAAGATGGGATCACAGGGACATGGGACACTGACACCAAACTCACTCAGTACTCAGCAAGATGGGACTGAATAACTCACAGGGACACGGGGCACTGACACCAAACTCACTCAGTACTCAGCAAGATGGGACTGAATAACTCACAGGGACACTGGGCACTGACACGAAACTCACCCAGTACTCAGCAAGATGGGACTGAATGACTCACATGGACACTGGGCACTGACACCAAACTCACTCAGTACTCAGCAAGATGGGACTGAATAACACACAGGGACACTGCACTGACACCAAACTCACTCAGTACTCAGCAAGATGGGACTGAATAACTCACAGGGACATTGGGCACGGACACCAAACTCACTCAGTACTCAGTAAGATGGGACTGAATAACTCACAGGGACATTGGGCACTGACACCAAACTCACTCAGTACTCAGTAAGATGGGACTGAATAACTCACAGGGACACTGGGCACTGACACCAAACTCACTCAGTACTCAGCAAGATGGGACTGAATAACTGAGAGGGACACTGGGCACTGACACCAAACTCACTCAGTACTCAGCAAGATGGGACTGAATACCCACAGGGACACTGGGCACTGACACCAAACTCACTCAGTACTCAGCAAGATGGGACTGAATAACTCACAGGGACACGGGGCACTGACACCAAACTCACTCAGTACTCAGCAAGATGGGACTGAATAACTGAGAGGGACACTGGGCACTGACACCAAACTCACTCAGTACTCAGCAAGATGGGACTGATCACCTCACAGGGACACGGGGAACTGACACCAAACTCACCCAGTACTCAGCAAGATGGGACTGGATAACTCACAGGGGCACGGGGCACTGACACCAAACTCACTCAGTACTCAGCAAGTTGGGAGTGAATAACACACAGGGACCCGGGGCACTGACACGAAACTCACTCAGTCCTCAGTAAGATGGGACTGAATAACTCACAGGGACACTGGGCACTGACACCAAACTCACTCAAAACTCAGCAAGATGGGACTGAATAACTCACAGGGA
>NW_025177921.1:0-2140 GCF_004010195.1 Chiloscyllium plagiosum | reverse complement strand
GCTGTTTCTTACAGAGTGTTTTCAAAATTAACAAGATGACAGCAATGTAAATCGACACTACGGAATATCAAAGTCCTCCCCTTTACACTACCGCTCTCACAGCCAGAACAGACAGCTCCTATTGCTGATTTAAATCAGATAGTGATGGATTCTCTCAGGCGCTCTGTCAGACTATATGCTCCTTCACACAGGTTTCCAACTGGGTACATGGAGCAAGGATATTGGGATTCAGGGACAGGTTTCCAATCTGCTGGGTTGCGGTTCTGGTCACATGAATTTCTGACATGCTGAGACTTTCTGTGTATTCTACCTACTTGACGATTTAAACTGTAATTGAATTTTTATTATTGCATAACATTCTTACATCTTCAACATTCATGCAAACTGTGAAACGTGTTCTTGGATGTAGGAATGGTGAAGATTATTAATGAACGCAAAATGTTTCATGATACCTGTATGAACTTTCAGAAGGAAGTTGGCAAAGTTTCATTGATTCGAATTATGTGCCGATTGAAGCTGATCGAAGGAAAATCCCTGTGACAGCGGCAATGTAACATTGTCTGTAAACAACGCAGGAAACAACGAAAACCCATTTTTCAATGTCGTCTATTTTTTTTAACTTTTTTTGTGTCCCTTTTGTATCCTTTTCGTGAACCTGATGCTTCAATAATCACATGCTCATGTCAGTTTCACCTTGACTGCATTAGCTTTAATTTCAGAACCAGACGGTTCAGGGAAATGAAGTAGGTTGAGTGACTGAGGTACCAGTGGGGCAGCACAACACCACCAAAGATCCCACAGTGTTGTGGTTCAGTGGTTAGTACTGCTGCCTCAACGGGGTCCAAAGTTCGATTCCAGCGTCTGTGGACTGTCTGTGTCGAGCTTGCACATTCTCCCCGTGTCTGCGTGGGTTTTCTCCGGGTGTTCCAGTTTCCTCCCACAGTCCAAAGATTGTGCAGGTCAGATGAGTTGGTCATTCTAAATTGCCCATAGTGCATTTGTCAGAGGGGAAATGTTTCTGATTGGGTTACTCTTCGGAGGGTTGGTGTGGACTTTTGGGTCCGAAAGGTCTGTTTCCATACTGTAGGGAATGTAATAATCACAGCAAAAGTAGAGCAGTTGAGTTAAACTTCCCAAGGTACGTGTTGGTTTACGTGACAGGTTCGCTGTCTGCAGCTCTCGTCACGCAGTTGGTCAGCGCTGAATACTTAAAAGTGCATAACATGCCAAGGCTGTAAGTTCAATGCTTATCTAAAGATGTTGTTACTGACATTGACCAGGGATTATTGAAGATCAGACTGAAGCGCAGTTGAAAACAATGTTGAATAAAGTAGCAGTTATTTGAAAACTCCAGTTTCTGACGTAGGGAAAAGTTTTGCCTTTGTTAAACATGCCAATTATTAACAGAAAATCTGCAAATATTCCCCACGTGAATATTCATCAGTGGACAGAGAAACAGAGGTGAAGTTTTAGCTTGACGACCTTCCTCAAATCGCTGACCCAGCACTGGATTACATCCTGGGAAAGTCTATATAAATCGTTTCATATCATTCAATTTCCTGAGAGCTGCACAGCTCATTCAAACAAACGAATTTATTAGATTTATCTCTTTGTGGAGTTTGACTGTTGTCAGTAAACCTGGTAAAGGATCTGGGCAAGTAGTTTTGCTGTTGGGAGGAACAAAGGGTCAAACTGGAATAAGTTTGAGTCTTGACGCAGGATTTTTCAAATGGAGATAAAAGTGTATTAAATAGACTCACTCCCCTTTCCCTTGATTATGATCAAATGTTCAGGACAACACATGGCAATGATAATGATGTTTTACATCGACAGGCCAAATCTTGCTCACTGGAGGCACCACAGTATTACAGATCAGGTGAGCGGGGGAGATGATGATCCTTGTGGAAACCTGAGACAGTGAGAGAATTAGTCCCATCCAGACCTTCCCCTCACTGAGGACGAACGATCAGTCCTCAGCAAAGGAATCACCTTCATCCCCCTCTGTCCATGCATCAATGAATTTAATACACGCCGTGACGTCGAACCCTTCTTCTGCCGCCTCCACGTCCGAGCTTACTTTCACAATCAGGACTCCTACCCCCTTTCAAGGACTCCTTCGCCCACCTCCAACACACTGCAT
>NW_025177920.1:0-2140 GCF_004010195.1 Chiloscyllium plagiosum | reverse complement strand
GAGTTATGGAGATAAGGCAGGAACAGGATACTGCTTATGGATGATCAGCCATGATCATAATGAATGGTGGTGCAGGCACGAAGGGCAGAATGGCCTACTCCTGCACCTAATGTCTATTGTCTATTGTAGACAGAAAGTTTCTTCAGCTCTGCCTATTGCAATGAAAACGATTCAATGAAAATTATCCAAGACCACGTAGAACAAAATGTTGCAGTGAAAGCCACCAAACCCAATTCAATACTAATTACGTACAAGCTTAATTAATAAAACATACAGAGGCGCAAGTATAAAAGGAGAATTCAGCTCCATGCCCAAAATAAAATTTGTGGCTCCCTCGTAAAATAAAACCCAACTGCATCATGCTGCAAATTCACCAAAATAGGAAAAGGAAGAGAATGAACTCAAAACGCTCTCCCTGTGAACAACATCTCAAAAACAGGATAAAATCAAGGCTTAGTTGTGAACTTCATAAACGATGATGATGAGAATGGGAGGGATGGAGTTTGAGAGGGAATGATAAATAATGTTGCGGATGACATAAAGATGAGTTGGTGGTTCACAGCGAGGAGGAACGTGAGGGTACAGGAGGGAATAAACAGGTTGTTCAGGTGGACAGGTCAAACGGTGATGAAATTTAACACTGATAACTGTGATACCTTTCCGAAGTAACAAGCAAGGGTGTACTCAAACTGAAGAAAGGCCAGATTTACTTGATTTCACTTTTAAGCAAAGAAGGTTGAGAGGTACTCCTGATGTAGATATTTAACAGCATGAGGTGTCTAGACAGGGTGAACAGAGAAGAGGTCTTCCCCTTACTCCAAGGCTCAATAATAAGGACACACTTTTAAAGTGAAAGTGGACTCACCGTTAATCGGTAAACTGGAGAAAAACTTTCTTATTTCTAAATGTATTTGGTTTTGAAATAGTTCCCGATTTACATTGCCTCCTGAAAAATGTGATGTTGAAGCAGAGGTTTTGTTTTGTGATCCAGGTTCCCTGTTCCTCGTGCCTCAGTTTCACAATCTGTTCATTGAAATAATACACTATTTTTCCATTCAACTCGCCAATGTGGTCAAACACAGACACATTTTCCCAACTATAATCCACAAATCAATATTTGCCCGTTCCCTCGACATGCCTAGACCTTTTTAATGACTTATACCCGCTTCACATTTTCCTTTTCTAAACTTTTCAATGTTTCTATTCTCCCACAATACATTGAAAACATTTTCCATAACATATAGATTGTGGACACCTTCGAACAGAATTGATAAGGTAATATTTTACTCAATATTTAAACTATTATGTTGCAACAATGCTGAGTGTTTTGTTGTCCCATCAACCAGTTCCAGCCTGCAGTTGCAGCAAATAGTCATTAAATCTCAAATGAATTGCCAAGTTGTTACCTCTGATCTAAATGGTCATTTGTCCCTTTATTACGAAATGGGCATATTAATTACGGACTGTCTGTCTGACTGCAACATTTCGATGTGGATTACACCAGGCAATTAAACATCAAGAGTTAAGAACAGGGATAGGCCATCTGGTTGCCAGGCCTGCTGTGGGAATCAACAAGGCCTGACTGTGGTATTTTCTCCACATTGATGTCATGTTCCCTACATACAGAGCAATCTGCATCTCCCTCAACCAAACCCCTCGACCCCTGTTACCCCAGCCACCAACGGTGAATAAAATTCAAAGAACTGTACATGGACCAATAGCAATTAGGAGTGGCGGTAGGAAATTCAACTGTGCAGTTATCCACATTAAACACCATCTGCCAGATACAGCAATCTGTCCCATTTTCTAATCCTATCAATATTCAGCTGTAAACTCTTTAGCTCCTCATTATAACCTGTTTGAAAACCTAGTTGAACAACATCTGTGAATTTCGTGACTACACTCTGTCTATCCTTCCAGGTCATTTGGGCAGATTGTAAACAATTGAGATTTGAAAACTGAACCCTCACGAGTTTCTGTTCGCCAGAGAAAGACCATTTATCCCGATGCTCTGCTTTCTGTTAGACAGCCAATCCTCCATCCAATTCAATACTCTACCCTTCACCCCTCGGATCTAACCTACTAGATCAGTCCTTTATGCAACACATTGTCAAATGCCTTCTGAAGTTTAGATGTACAG
>NW_025177919.1:0-2140 GCF_004010195.1 Chiloscyllium plagiosum | reverse complement strand
TTCCCTCTTAAGGATACTCCTACATCCTTTATTGTCTTCCAAAGATTCACTCGATATATCCTATTCATACCTTACATGTGCTTCCTTCTTTTTCTTAACCAAACCCTCAATTTCTTTAGTCATCGAATGTTCTCTATTCCTACCAGCCTTTAGTTTCACCTTAACAGGAATATACTTTCTCTGGATTCTTGTTACCTAAATTCTGAAGGTTTCCCATTTTCTAGCTGTCCCTTTACCTGCGAATATCTGCCACCAGTGTTATCTGAAATTGCTTTGCGATTCCAGTCCTATGTTCCTAGCCCTGTCCCGAGTTCATTTGCATTCCCTGTTAGGCCCCTTGCATTGAAATAAATGCAGATTAATGTATTTGTCTTACCTTGTCCCTGCCTGCCCTGACTGTTTGACCCGCTTCTGTTCTCAACTGTACCACTCTCAGATTGATATCTTTCCTCACTATCTCCCTGGTTCCCACCCCTCCCCACCCCACTTTACGAGCTTAAGTCCTCTCGAACAGTTCTAGCAAATCTCCCTGCCAATATATTAGTCACCTTCCAATTTATGTGCAATCCGTCCCTCTGTACAGTCTACTTCTACCCCAAAAGATATTCCAATGATCCAAAAATGTGATTCCTTCCCTCATGCACCAGCTCCTCAGCCAAGCATTCGTCTGCTCTATTCTCCTAGTCCTGCCCTCACTCGCTCGTAGCACCGGAAATAACAAGATATTACTTCGCTTGAGGACCTCCTTCTTAAATACCTGTCTAACTCTCTGTAATCTCCCTTCAGAATCTCAAAATTTTACGTTCCTATGTCTTTGGTTATAATTTGTACAATGACCTCTTGCTGGCCCCTCTCCCCCATAGAAACATTCTGTACCCTCTCTGATACATCCTTGCTCCTGGTACCAGGAAAGCAACACACCATTCTGATTTGTCGCTGCTGGCCACAGAAACCTCGAACTATAGAATTCCCGGAACACAATTGATCTCTTGGTACCCGACGTACCCCACGTTTCATTAGAGCCAGTCACTATACCAGAAACGTGGCTGTTCGTGCTACATTCTACTAAGAATCCATTACCGCCGACGTTTTCCAAAACATCATTCATGTTTGAAATGACTATATCAATAAAACACTCCTGCACTAGCTGCCTCCCTCTCTTACTTACTTGGAGTTAACCCATCCGTGTAACTGCCTCTGAGACCTTTCACCTTCCTACAACTGCCATCCATCACATACTGTTGCTGTTGAATATTACCCATTGCTTCTAACTGTCTCTTCAACAGATCCATTCGATTTGATAAGATTCACAGCCAGCAACATTTATGTTTTGGATCGAACTTGATATATTCTGTTCTGCAATTTTTACCCAAATTCTACAAGGTTCTTGTAATGTCTCAAACTAATGTGCAAATGTTACAATCTGGAGTGAATTTCATCAACGTTATGTTTAGCTTATTTTTAAGAAAGGAGTAGAGACCTGCTGATGTCAGGATTTACATTGTTCCTGCTTTTACTTCTGTTTGTTAATGCACTGATTGGTCCATCAGCTGGAGCTGAGAGGGTTGAGGTTGATCTTTGGCAGGAACATGAAATGATGGGGAATTTGAGAATAGGTTTATAATGCTATCAAATGGTGCAAAATCTTAGGAGAAGACATTTTTTTAAAAAAAATGTCTTGTTGTCTCCCTCCATATTAAACTAATTTGAATTTAAACAAGATTGTCTTTAATGTCAGTATAAAAAGGGGATTAGTAAGAAATTGACAGTCGTGTAGTCATGTGCTGTGCAAAAACGGGAGGATTAATATTTCACTTGTATTCACTAATGGTTCCTTAACCATCGAATAAATAAACTAAATTCTCAAAACGCAAATCAAATTCAAAGGATCCTTGATCTCGAGCTCCAAGGAACAAAACGTTTTAAATCACCAACAAGCAAATGTGCGTTCAAACCAGATCACAAAGATTTAAGCTTTCTGCAAGCTTCAGTGAATCAACATTGAATCAGTTCTTCCACCTCTCTCACTTCTCCACCATGCCCCAACCCCCCTCCCCACCCCCCTCCAAACACACACGAACGTATTAACGTTTTTCAATTTTCTTTCTATCTCAGTTTTTCACCGTTCAAGTTTAATCGT
>NW_025177918.1:0-2140 GCF_004010195.1 Chiloscyllium plagiosum | reverse complement strand
ATCACCCAGAAATACGAAGTGATCGTATAGGACCTGTGGAAGTAAAGACATATAGTCAATTCATATCAGTAACAAGGCAATTTTGAACATGCAGCTGGATTGAACATTGATAAGCTTGACAAACCAGATGTACTTCATACCAAAACTTTCAGAAATAAATCACAAATAAAAGGATTAATTGAATTGTTGATGACTGCGTTCTATTTCCCTGTGCATTCTGCAGAGTCTGGAAGTTGCTGTTGATAAATGCACATTAGTAAACGTGATCCAAGCACTATAGATGAATGGTAGGGATCCAAGCATCTACAAAGAGAAGAAGATAGTGTGAAGAACTGCTGACAAATTAACTTGACATTTGTCTGGACATTGTTGGAATATATTATATAGGATGTGACATTGGATATTTAAACATTAACAGCAAATTTTGAGAGACTCAGTATTCATTTCTGAAAGGGAAATCATACTTGAAAAACTTTTGAATTGTTTGCAGTTGATTTTTACAGCATAGATAATGGGGATCCAGTAGAATTGGCATATTTTTGATCATCAGAAGGCTTTCTATAAGAACTCATGCAGTGAGTTCGAAAATGCAATGCTGTGAAGGGTATTTGGAGGAATATATGTAAGTGGAAACTTAAAGTTTGGTTTGCCTTCCTTTAAGGGAGTCAGAATATAGATGTAAAGACATGTTGAAGTAGTTTCACAGAGTATTGATGAGACTGTACCTGGAGAATTGAGAACAGTTTTGGTGACCAAATCTAAGAAAGAATACACTGACCAGAGAGGAAGTGTAATGGACATTATCCGGGTAAATCCCTCAGATGGCGAGTTTGCGTGATGAGGAAACTAGGCCTATGTTCTCTCGAGTTTCAAAGAATCCATCGATGGGTCACTGTGAACTTTATAAAACTCACAAAACATTCTACAAGTTGGAAATTAACAGGAAATTTATCAGGCTGTCTAATCCACATTCAAGGCAAATAATGGCAGGATAAGGGGCAGACCATTTAAGACTGAAATAAGGAGGAAATTCTGGGGGAGGGGACTGACTAACACAGGGTCAAGGCAGGGCAGGATTACGGAGAATCCCCAGATAACCTACAAGTGTGTCAAGCGGAACAGAATAACCAGTGAACAGGTAGGACTCATCAGTGACTTGCCAAGTTGCATCTAAATCAACTTTAGTAGAAGGAGAAAGAGTGGAGTGGTAGAAGGCTGTTTGTGTGACTGGAGGCTAGTGTCCAATGGTGTACCACGGGCATCAGTGCTGGGTTCCTTATTATTTGTCATTCGGAGGTGCTAGTGTTGGGCTGGGGTGGACAAATCTAAAAATAGCATAACACCAGGCTATAATCTAACAGGTTTATTCGGCAGCTCTAGCTTTCGAAACGCTGCTTCTTCATCAAAGTGCACAACCACGTGATGTAACTGATGTTGTGAGATTTTTAACCTTATTATTTGTGGTATTCATAAATGATGCAGCTGTGAATATGGGCGAGGAGTGGGGTGTGTAATAAATAAGTTTGCATTTGATACAAAGATTGGCCGGGTGGTTGGCAGTGAGGAGGAAGGCCTTATGTTACAGGTAGATACTGATGGAATGGTCAGATGGGTGGATCAATGGCAGATGGAATATAACCCTGATAACTATGAAGTGATGCACTTTGGAAGAAGGAACCAGACAAGGGAGTACTCAATGAATGGCAGCATACGAGAAATTTCAGAGGGTGCTTCTCCACGCATCGTTGAATGTGACTGCACAGGTTAATACACAATCTGGGAAAGGGGAGGGGAATGTAAACATAGCCTTTATTCATCGAGGCATAGATTATAAGACTATGTGGAAGATGGAATACTGTGTGTAGGTCTGGGAACAACATTGCAGGAAGGATGTGATTGTAGTGGAGGCGGTGCAGAGCAGATTCACCAGGATGTTCCCTGCGATGGAGCATATCAGCCATGGAGAGAGGCTGGAAAACCTCAGGTTGTTTAGTTTGGAGGAGAGAAGGCTGAGAGGGCTGTGATTCAGAGGGATAGGATTACGAGGTACATGGACAGGTTGGATAGACAGCAGCTGTTACTTTTACTCAAAGGGCCACACTTTTAAAGTGAAGGATTTGTGGTTTAGTGAAGATTTGAG
>NW_025177917.1:0-2140 GCF_004010195.1 Chiloscyllium plagiosum | reverse complement strand
CTGGATTGAAAGAGTACAAATAAATGATGCTTTCCCGAGAAAGTCTTTGTTGTGTTTGCGAAAAAATGAGAAATGAATCAAATATCTGGCGTTATTACTTCTTAACAACCGTTTCACGCTTCCTGGTCACCTACAACGTCTTGTATTCTGCATCCCTCCTCCTGAAACTGGGTCGGGGGGTCGCTTATATTTTCCAATCCTCTAGGACACTCCCTGACTCCTTTGATTGCAGAATGATGACCAGCAATACCTCCACAATCTCGTGAGCTACCATTTGAACTCGAGGGTGCAGTCTGTCTGATCTGGTTGAGTTATCAACCTTGAAATCTTTCAGTTTCCTCAGCACCTTCTCCTGAGTGATCGATACTGTCGTCACCTCCGTCACCTGACTCTCTCGAAGTTCGGTCTGGCTGCTCACGTCTTCCACCATGAAGAGTGATAAAAAATATGTATTCAACTCCTCTGCTATTTAATTGTTTCCCGCAAGTACTCGAGGCCCTTTTCCAGCCGTATGTTTCCTTTTGATTCCCGCTCTTCTCTATTATCTATCTAAAATCCTTTTGCAAATCTCTGCGATATAATTAACAAGCTGAACTTCCAATTTCATCTTCTCCCTTTTGATTTTAATCATTATCTTCTGCTGGTATTTCGTTTTCCTCATCGTCGGGATTGCCAATAATCTTCACCACATTGTATGTTTTGCGCGTTTGGTTAATTGCTGTCTCTGACTTCCCTTATCACTCAATGTTTTATTGTCCTCCCCGAGGATATCTCTTCTTCATTGGTTGAATTGAAGCAGTGCCTACAAATTATCCCCAGAAACTTCTGCCATTTCAGCTTCAATGTCTTCTCGGCTCGGCTTCCCCTTCCAGTGCACTCTGGCCAGATATTCCCTCTTGTCTTTGCTGTTAAATTGCTCAATTATAACCACTTCTCATGTAAGAGTTAGCACTAGATATAAACTGAGTGAGGGAGCTTTAAGAGGTGGGATACAGGGAACGATTGAAGGATTCTGGCCAGATATTCCCTCTTGTCTTTGCTGTTAAATTGCTCAATTATAACCACTTCTCATGTAAGAGTTAGCAATAGATATAAACTGTGAGAGGGAGCTTTAAGAGGTGGGATACATGGAACGATTGAAGGATTTATTAATTATGTCCAAAGAGAGAAAGAGACAGAGAATGTAGATGAGGCGATAAAGTCATAAAATAATAATAAACAAAGATTACTAACAGCAGTCGATGAACTTCCTTAGTTCTTTTGGCAAGTTCCATGTACTGTGATCCTTTGTACAGTTGGTATGCAACAGAGTAATATGATCAAATTCTGTGTCTGAAGCAGCTACTTTTATCCCAAATTATATAACAGACAGCCATTGTTGAAAGAACCCAGAAGGAAAATATATTTATTTCCAGGTACATATTGAATTAACTGAAATAGTTTGGGATGCCAGGAGCAGGAATTTATAACACACATCTTGATAAGGAGTAGGTCAAGAGCACGGAATCCCAAGAAACGGGAATGTAAGACCTCAACTCAGGATCAAATAATGTTTTAATGTTTTATATATCTTCTACATCACATTCATCATGTTTTCTTAAATGTGTCTCCGTTGTTCATTCTGAAGACCTTGTGCACATATGCAATTCATTATCTATCTGCAAAAACACTGATTCAACAGAGTGTATTAAATCATTTTTTTTGCATCCCATTTCGAATTATCCTGTTTGCTCCACTTCCCCTGGCTATTCGTTGTTGCAAGTGTATTCTGCTCTCTGCCTGCATTTTACTTTTTTTTGTCTTTCAAAACGATATTGATGACTGGGAGGTATTACTTCACTCCACAGCCACTGTCTGCTATTCTTTTCTGTTCCTTAAACAATGCCACGCACATTCTGTCTCTGACTCTTCACTCGCAATGAACACTGTAATTGTAAATGTAACATTTATTTTTGGGATAAGGCCAGAAAATCTGTAAAAGAACATAAAAACGTACAAGCAGATGTTTACAGCTTTAGAAACAAATTGTTGAAGTGCGTTTTGTTAAAGAGATAATGTTTCCTTATTAAAGCAATTAAAGGGAAGTTCATCAGAAATACAGACTTTCTGTCTTCAGGGCAGTTTTGTCCAGACACAGTTT
>NW_025177916.1:0-2139 GCF_004010195.1 Chiloscyllium plagiosum | reverse complement strand
GGCGGAAATGTCGGCGGATGATTTGGGTTATACCAAGGTTGGTAGGGTGGAAAGTGAGCACCGGGACATTCTGTCCTTGTAACGTTTGGAGGGCTGGGGTCTGAGGCGGAGGTGCGGGATGTGGATGAGATGCGTTGGAGGGCATCTTTAATCACGTGGAAAGGGAAATTGCGATCTTGGTCGCCATTAGCCATGCGGCTGCTGCAGCTCCCATCAGCACGCTGATTGATGATGTTATTTCTGTCCCCATCATGGCTACTCCCACAGCCACTTCCGCACCTCACAATTCCTCATGCATCACACTTGACATCACTTTCGACCCTGACATCACCGCTGATGTCCTACACTCATTGACTTCTGCCCCGCCATTGCTGTGGTCACTACCACTTCAACCCCCACCAACGCCACTCGCCTGTATTCTGCTGACACGCTCCCCACAGATCCCACTGTCACCAACCCCGCCTCTTAGAACCCTGAGGGGAACACTACCCCAGCTTATGACTCCACCCCCATTCCCCCCACCACACCCATTCCAGTTACAGGCTCCACCCCAACTCCCAGTTCCACATCCACACCAGATCCCAGATCCCAGCCCTGTCGAGTTTTCACCGTCCCTCCATACCTTCCCTTCACTGAGGAAGAACGATCAGTCCTCAGCAAAGGGCTCACCTTCATCCCCCTCCGTCCACGCATCAATGAATTTAATACACACCGTGACGTTGAACAACTCTTCTGCCGCCTCCGCTTCTGAGCTTGCTTTCACAATCAGGACTCCTGCCCCCCTTCTGAGGACCCCTTCCACCACCTCCAACACACTGAATCCACCTGGATACCCCGCGCTGGCCTATTACCCGCCCTCGAACTGTTCATTTATGATGCCGCCGGGACATTAACCGCCTCTACATGTCTATCACCCTCCCCCACTCCAACCTCTAACCCTCACAACGCGCAGCTCTTCAATCCCTCTGCTCAAATCCTGACCTCACCATCAAGCCAACAGATAAAGTGGGTGCAGTGGTAGTCTGGCGTACTGACCTCTACACCGCTTAAGCCAAACGCCAACTCGAGGACACCTCTTCCTACAGCCCGCTTGACCATGACCCCACCACCATCACCAAACCATCATCTCCCAGACAATACAGAACCTCATCAGCTCGGGAGATCTCCCACCCACAGCTTCCAACCTCAAAGTCCGGGAACCCCGCAATGCCCAGTTCTACCTCCATCCCAAGAGCCACAAGCCTGACCACCCTGGCCGACCCATTGTCTCAGCATGTTCCTGCCCCACTGAACTCATTTCTGCCTACTTCGATACTGTCCTATTCCCCCTAGTCCTGGAACTCCCCACATACCTTCGGGACACCACCCATGCCCTCCAACTCCTCCAAGACCTCCATTTGCACGGCCCCCATCACCTCATCTCCACTATGGATATCCAATTCCTCTACACCTTCATCCGCCCTGACGAGGGCCTCCAAGCCGTCTGTTTCTTCATCTCCCGACGTCCCCAACAATACCCTTCCACCGACACTCATTCGTTTGGCCGAACGGGTCCTCACCCTTAATACTTTCTCCTTCGAATCTTCCCACTTCTCTCAGACCAAAGGGGTAGCCATGGGCACCCATATGGGCCCCAGCTATGTCTGTCTTTTTTGTTGGCTACATCGAACAGTCGATCTTCCTTAATTATACCGGCACCACTCCCCACCTCCTCCTCCGCTACATTGATGACTGCATTGGCGCCACCTCGTGCTCTCGTGAGGAGGTTAAGCAATTCATCAACTTCACCAACATATTCCACACTGACCCTAAATTTACCTGGACCATCTCTGCCACCTCCCTCCCCTTTCTGGACCTCTCCATCTCCATTATGACGACCGACTTGATACCGACATTTTTTACAAACCCACTGACTCCCACAGCTACCTGATTACACCTCCTGCCTGCCCACCTCCTGCAAAAATGCCATCCCGTATTCCCAATTCCTCCGCCTCTGCCGTATCTGCTTGCAGGAGGACCAGTTCTAGCACAGAACAAACGAGATGGCCTCCTTCTTTAGAGATCCATCCCCACCTCACCCCAGTGCCAAACTTCTAGCTCAGCACATGTCCCATGACTTGTCCTGACTTGTCCTACCTG
>NW_025177915.1:0-2139 GCF_004010195.1 Chiloscyllium plagiosum | reverse complement strand
CTTAAACATTCACTCCCTTAACCGTGTTAAACACTCACTCCCTTCACCGTGTTAAACATTCACCCCCTTCACTGTGTTAAACATTCACCCCCTTCCCCGTGTTAAACATTCACCCCCTTCCCCATGTTAAACACTCACTCCCTTCCCCGTGTTAAACGTTCACTCCCTTCACTGTGTTAAACATTCTCCCCCTTCCCCGTGTTAAACATTCACCCCCTTCCCCACGTTAAACATACACGCTCTTCACCGTGATAATCATTCACCCCCTTCACCATGTTAAACATTCACTCCCTTCACCATGTTAAACAGTCGCTCCCTTCCCCACGTTAAACATACACGCTCTTCACCGTGATAATCATTCACCCCCTTCACCGTGTTAAACAATCACTCCCATCACCATGTTAAACATTCACTGACTTCCCCATGTTAAACACTCACTCCCTTCACCTTCTTAAACATTCACTCCTTTCACCGTTTTGAACACTCACTCCCTTCACCGACTTAAACATTCACTCTCTTCACCGTATTAAACATTCACTCCCTTCACCGTGTTAAACACTCACTCCCATCACCGACTTAAACATTCACCCCCTTCACCTTGTTAAACATTCACCCCCTTCACCGTGTTAAACATTCACCCCCTTCCCCGTGTTAAACATTCATCCCCTTCACTGTGTTAATCATTCACTCTCTTCACCGTGTTAAACACTCACTCCCTGCACTGTGTTAAACATTCACCCCCTTCACCATGTTAAAAATTCACCCCCTTCCCCGTGTTAAACATTCACCCCCTTCACTGTGTTAAACATTCACCCCCTTTACAGTGTTAAACATTCACTCTCTTCACCGTATTGAACATTCACTCCCTTCACCGTGTTAAACAATCACTCCCTTCACCGTGTTAAACATTCACCCGCTTCCCCGTGTTAAACATTCACTCTCTTCACCGTGTTAAACACTCACTCCCTTCACCGTGTTAAACAATCACTCCTTTCACCGAGTTAAACATTCACCCTCTTCCCCGTGTTAAACATTCACTCTCTTCACCGTGTTAAACACTCACTCCCTTCACCGTGTTAAACATTCACCCGCTTCCCCGTGTTAAACATTCACCCCCTTCACCATGTAAAACATTCACTCCCTTCACCATGTTAAACATTTTCCCCCTTCCCCGTGTTAAACATTCACCCCCTTCACCGTGTTAAACACTCACTCTCTTCACCGTGTTAAACACTCACTCCCTTCTCCGTGTTAAACATTCACCCCCTTCACCGTGTTAAACATTCACTCTCTTCACCGTGTAAAACATTCACTCCCTTCACCATGTTAAACATTTTCCCCCTTCACCATGTTAAACATTCACCCCCTTCCCCGTGTTAAACATTCACTCCCTGCACCATGTTAAACATTCACCCCCTTCACCATGTTAAACACTCGCTCCCTTCCCCACGTTAAACATACACGCTCTTCACCGTGATAAACATTTATCCCCTTCACCATGATAAACACTCACTCCCTTCCCCACGTTAAAAATTCACTCCCTTCACCGTGTTAAACAATCACCCTCTAAACCGTGTTAAACATTCACCCCCTTCACTGCGTTAAACATTCACTCCCTTCACTGCGTTAAACCTTCACTCCCTTCCCCGTGTGAAACATTCACTCTCTTCACCGCGTTAAACATTCACCCGCTTCACCATGTTAAACATTCACCCCCTTCCCCGTGTTAAACATTCGCTCCCTTCCGTTCACCCCCTTTACCGCGTTAAACATTTACCCACTTCACCGTGTTAAACATTCACTCCGTTCACCATGTTAAACATTCACTCCCTTTACCGCGTTAAACATTTACCCACTTCACCGCGTTAAACATTCACTCCCTTCACCATGTTAAACGTTCACCCCCTTTACCGCGTTAAACATTTACCCACTTCACCGTGTTAACCATTCACTCCCTTCACCATGTTAAACATTCACTCCCTTTACCGTGTTAAACATTTACCCACTTCACCGCGTTAAACATTCACTCCCTTCACCATGTTAAACATTCACTCCCTTTACCGCGTTAAACATTCACTCCCTTCACCGTGTTAAACATTCACCCCCTTCACCATGTTAAACATTTACCCCCTTCACCGT
>NW_025177914.1:0-2139 GCF_004010195.1 Chiloscyllium plagiosum | reverse complement strand
AAAGGGAGGATGTGATCTCATTTGCTAATAGCGGGTGTGTTAAATTTGAATCTGTGTTAACTTGAATCATGTTAATTTATTGGTTACAACTTGCATAAGCAGATGTACAAAAACAACTAAAAATTGTAAAGGAACAATTCAATAGTAGGTAAATAAAATAAGGATGGAGGGTCGGGTGATGTGTTGTTTCACCATGATGTGGGAGTGGTGGACCCCACTGTGGATCCCAGTGACTATGTCTGGAATAAATGTTGTATGCTAGAAGAACTCTGGCTCAGAGTCGATGAGCTGGGGTTTAAGCTTCAAAAATTGCGATGCATCAGGGAGGGGGAGAGCTCCCTGGATGCTGTGATTCAAGAGACAGTTATACTCCTTAGATCAACTGACTCAAAGTCATCCAGCGGTTAGAAAGCGGAGGGTTTGGCTATGAGTGAGGCAGGTGGAGGGACCCAGGAGGTAGAGTTCCTGGAGCCTCAGCCTCTGTCCATGTCTAACAGGTTCAAGACTATTATTCCCTGTGTGGATGGGATTGGAGACTGCAGGGAAGATGAGCTGATTGGCCACAATACCAAGTTGAGGGAAGCTTTCAAGTGGGGCAAGAGAAGAGAAATGTTATTGTAATTGGGAATAGTATAGTTAGCGGTATAGACACTATTCTCTGTGACCCGGATTGAGAGCTCTGAATGTTGAGTTACCAACTGGTGTTTGGGTAAGGGATGTCTCATCTGGGCTGCAGAGTGACTTGGAGTGGGAGGGTAAAGATCCATTGGTCGTGGTCTGTGTAGGTACCAACGACAGAGGTAAAACTAGGGCAGAGGTTCTGCTAAGGGATACGAAGAGCTCCGAGCTAAATTAGAAAACAGAACCAAAAAGGAAATCATTCTGGATTACCACCTGAGCCATGATCTAATTAGCACATGGTCAGCAGGAAAATGCGTGGCTCAAAGTTTGCTGTGGGAGAAATGGGTTTGTATCATGGGACATTGACACTAGTACTGGGGAAGGAGGGCACTGACCTGATCGGACGGTCTTCATCTGAACCTTGTTGGGACCAGAGACCAAGCAAATCGCATACCTCTGGGCTGTAGACTGGACTTTAAGGTAAATGGGGGTGGGGTAGTGTCAGGTAAAGAGAAAATTAGAAAACCCGAATGAAAGGAGGGGATAAGACTGCAGAACTCAAGAAGAAGGCGTTAGGTATGCTTTCCTTTATTGGTCAGAGTATTGAGTACAGGAGTTGGGAAGTCATGTTACAGCTGTACACAACATTGTTTAGGCCACTGTTGGAATATTGCGTGCAATTCTGGTCTCCTTCGCATCAGAAAGATGTTGTGAAACTTGAACGGGTTCAAAAACGATTTACAAGGATGTTGCCACGGTTGGAGGATTTGAGCTACAGGGAGAGGCTGAACAGGCTGGGGATGTTTTCCCTGGAGTGTCGGAGGCTGAGGGATGATCTTAGAGGGTTACAAAATGATGAGGGGCATGGATAGGATAAAAAGACAAAGTATTTTCCCTCGGGTCAGGGAGTCCAGAGCTAGAGGGCATAGGTTTAATTTGAGAGGGGGAAGGTATGAAAGAGACCTAAGGGGCAACTTTTTCACGCAGAAGGTGGTGAGTGTATGGAGTGAGCTGCCAGAGGAAGTGGTGGAGGCTGGTACAATTGCAACATTTAGGAGGCGGTTGGATGGGTATATGAATAGGAAGGGTTTGGAGAGACATGGGCCGGGTCATGACAGGTGGGACTAAATTGGGTTAGGATACCTGATCGGCATGAACAGGTTGGACCGAAGGGTCTGTTTCCATGCTGTACATCTCTATGACTCTATGACTCTAAGTTATTCAAAACTCCAGTACGGACGCAGGTAGTATGGAAAGTGTTAGCAATTAAACTTCAAAGTTTCAGGACAAGCAAATGACGATAAGAAGAGGGATGGTTAATACCGGGCTGAACTGTGATATCGGAATGCATGCAGCATAGAGAATATGATAAATAAGCTTGTGACTCATACACACATTGGCAGGTCGCCATCATGGAGACATCGCTGCAAGTGGATCAGGATTGGGAGCTGAATATTCAAAAAGATAGGCAGTTGGGCAGAGGAGATGGGGGTTGTCTTATTAGTAAGAAATGAAATT
>NW_025177913.1:0-2139 GCF_004010195.1 Chiloscyllium plagiosum | reverse complement strand
GTAAATGTAGGGGTATGGGTGGGTTTCGCCCCGACCGGGTCGGTGTGGACTTGTTGGGCCGAAGGGCCTGTTTCCACACTGTAATCTAATCTAAAACATTAACCAGGGTTAGCTCGGACTAGACTAGTTACATTGAAACAAAACCACTGTCTCCTGAGACAGGGATTTCCAGCTTTGGTTAACAAGAGGACACAATGTTTCAGGGAAACCAGAATATTTATTCTGAATTTCCATCATGAACTGACAGGAATAACTTCTGTAAAACTCCCTCACAGGATTTTAAGGAGAAGATTTACATATGAAAAGAAGAATCATAATCCATAAATCCGTGTGTGAGTAAGAATAATACTTATTGTTACGTCATGGAGATCAAACCCTGTTAATTAAACTAACCGCCCAGAAAAGCTCATCTTGCCTCATAATCTGTTAAAATGTGAGTGACAGAATTCCTAAATTCCACTATTTAAAGAAAATATTTTTCTAACTCTAATAGTGAACACTAAACAAAACCTATTCACAAATCCAACACCCCCTTTCTTTAACTACTTACTATCTGACCCCAACTCGACACAACTTAATATGCTCTTCTAATAACATATTTATTAAACGTTACATTAATTTGATCTCAAGGCCACACAGTCTCCTCTTCATTGATGTTTTCACTTTTCTAGCTGCTGATCTTCCTGGGTGCTCTTCTTCTTACTGTATGTTTCACGTGAACAGGTACCTTAGATGGAGAGTGTTTTGATTTTCTCTGAGAGCAAGGTATTAGATCGGCAAATGCTCTCCCATCAACTTTCAAAATGCCGGGTTTATATCCCCCATAGGACACATTAAATTCTTATTTGATTGATTTCCAGGGATCAAAACAATAAAATTCAAATCTCATTGTCTTCTGGTATCCTGGGCATAGCTTAAATTAATTAAATTTGAATTGTTGTCAAAACATCAAACCGAACACAGGTATCCATTTAACAGCCAATTGCTACATTTGAAACAGCCCGACCTTTTGCGAGCAGCTGTGACTGTACTTTAAGTTGAGAAAAGCTCTCTCTATCTTAAACTGACAATACCTGCTTTCGACCTCATAAAATTGCATTGATCATTTGTTCCTGGACGAACACGAAGACTCCAACACCATGATGAAACCATGTAAATGTGGAGACTATTGGAAGAGATTGTAGTTACCCTGTCTAGCTGGAAATTGATTGATACAGTCACACTGGAAATAAGCTTTTGCCTGCTCTACGTGTGGAGAGGGATTCACAGTGTATTCCAGCTTCCAGAAAAAATTGCTTATCACACTGATGAGATACCGTTTAGCTAAACCCCCTGTGGAAAGTGTTTCACACAGTCAGTCAACCTCACTGTGCACCAACGAGTTCACACTGGGGACAGGCTGTTTATGTGCCCTGTATGTAGGAAGGAATTTGCACGGACATCAAACTTGTTATGACATCAGCGAGTTCACCCTGGAGATAAATTATTTACTTGCTCAGAGTTTGCAAAGGGATTCGGATAGTCCCACAACCCCCTGATACATAAACACAATCATTCTGGTGAGAGTGTGTAAAAGAATTCACTTCTGCCCACACATCAATGAGTTCACACCAGGGAGAAATCATTCACTTGCTCCGAGTGTAATATAAACTGCATTCAGTTTTCTCAGCTCTTCAGTGCAGTTACAACATTGGCATCTACCCAACAATCTGGAAATTTGCCAGATTGCCTGTGCACAAGGAGCAGTACACATCCAACTCAGGATTAATCGTCCTATCAGTATACTCTCGATTATCGATAAAGCTATGCAACATATCGAATAACATCCTCTCAGCTATGAGCTGCTGAGTGACCAGTTTGGGTACCTCCAGGCTCACTCAGGTACTGACTTCATTCTAGCCTTGGTTAAAACATGGACAAAAAAGCTTAATCCTAGAGGTGAGATGAGATTGACAGCCCTTGACCTCAAGGCTGCATTCGACCCAGTGTGGCATCAAGGTGCTTTGATTAGATTCCAGGATGTAATTTATGACTGCGTATGTTATTCTCTATATAAATCTCAACGATCCTCTTGATTAGTTTCCAGTCTGTAATTCATTCCCGAGGATGTTATTCTATATACAAACTATCCCGAACCCC
>NW_025177912.1:0-2139 GCF_004010195.1 Chiloscyllium plagiosum | reverse complement strand
AACAGATAATCGGGAAGGCTAATGGATTCTTGGTTTTCATTTCAAGAGCCTTGAAGTATAATCGAGTAAAATCTCACGGCAACTCCACAAAGAGCTGGAGAGATCGCAATTGGCGTGCTATGAAGTATTGGTTCGCCGATGTTTTACAAAAACGCTTCAAGATTTTGGAATTTATTCACTGGAGTTCAGAAGAATGAGAAAGGTTCTCAGGTGGAATGCACAAGATTGTTAAGGAGTTTCACAGGGGCGATGTTGAGAGAATGTTTCTCAAAATGGAGGAGTTACAGACGAGATCCTTAGATTGGGGGAGCAAAAATGTAAGACTGAGATGCGCAGATATAGTTTTCTCTCAAAAGTTTGGAAGCAATTGGAATTTGTTGGCAGAGAGAGTCTGTAGGTGGGTGGCGTAGAATCTTGTGTATATTTAAAACTGAGATAGATGGATTCTTGATCAATCAAGCAATCAAGGAGAAAGGGTAGGAAATTGACGCGAGTAATGTTTGAACTGCCATGATCTGCAAAATAGCAGAGAAGGTTTGAGTTACCAAATGGCCAACTCCTCGCCCGATCTCTTACGGTTTATACTTTATCTGGTACAGGAATCTAACTTCATCGAACCGTCACCACCTCCTGCAGATGCACCAGGCAAAGCATGTTACCTGGATGCATCGCAGGTTGACCATACAACTGCACTGCCCAAGACTGGAAGAAATACAGAGAGCTGTCATCACTGCTTAGATCAACGCTCAAGCCAAACTTCAACCCACTGACTCTACCTACACTTCTTGTTGCCGCGGAAAGAAAGGCAACATCATTAAAGACTCCCCCCACAGCCGTTATAATATCTTCTAGACTCTTAGAGTCATAGAAAGCCATTGAGTCCGACAACGCGGAGACAAGCTCTTTTGGCCCAAACTGGTCCATGGCGATCAAATTGTCCATCCTCTTCTAAATCTTTCCTATCCATATATTAGTACAAATACGTTTTAAATATGGTTTATCTACCGGCCTCAACTACATCAAATGGCATCCCATTTCGTATGCGGACCACCCTCTGTGTAAAACACTTGCCCTCAGGTCTCTTTTTACTCTATTCTCTTTAACCATAAACTGTTGGCCTCTCGTCCTCGACGTCCTAGCCTTGGGCAAAACACTGAGTGTATTCATTCTCTTTTGACAGACTCCAGGCAGAAAAGCTTTAACACACATACCAAAATGTTCAAGAACGTCTTCTTCCCCGCTGTTAAGGACTTCTGAACAGACAAATCAAACCTGAAATCTCATGTTGACGTTGGTTTCTGTACACGTTTGCGGCCGAAACTTGGTATTGCTCTCTCTGTTTTATCACCCCTGTGTCTTTGTGTGTTGTGGTCTGCCATACTGCACGCAACACAAAACGCTTCGTTGTACTTATGGATTGTGGCAAGAATAAATCAAAATAAATCAAACTCACTTCTGGGATTGCTCTGCATCAAAGACCATTCAGCCTCCCAAATGACCTACCCAAGACCAACATCGATGCAACCACATTAGTATTAAAGTAGAAAGCTGAAATAGAGTTGACAGGTAGTGATACATAAAAGTAGGCAAGGACGACCTAGGGGAAGATAATCGGCAAAGAGAAACGGAGAGATATGTGAAATGGCTAACACGGAGAAAGTGAGATAGAGAGAGAAATGAAAGATAAAGTCAGAGAGAATAATCAGGTAGAGGCAGCAAAATAGAAACGCCAAAAGGAGATAAAGCAGTAGCGAGAGTTGGGGGTGTGTGGGCGGGAGGGGGGATGCAGAATGAGCTGCTGGGAATTGGACAGACCAGGAATGGTTCCGAAGTGAAATAAACAACTATCAGCACCTTCCAGAATCCCAGGACGTCTCAGAGTGGGGCACACAGATGCCCGCACTAATGACTGCTGACATTGATTTGCTCGGGGAGACAAGACAGCTAGGTTGCACACAAAATTTCCCAATGTTACCAAAAATGTAACGGCTGGTCTGTTGTCGGGATACGTTTTGGTGCCAGTTCACTGTTGGTGGTGGCGCTGGGAGAGAGTTGGGAGAAACCTCAAGGTCCGATTCCATGAACTGCTTGATGCTAAGAAGTTATAGGAACCGGTAGAGATACATCAATGTTAACGGG
>NW_025177911.1:0-2139 GCF_004010195.1 Chiloscyllium plagiosum | reverse complement strand
GAGCAGTGTATTTCATTGAATGAGTGTGTGCAGCATGATTCATACATTGTATGATTTAAGTTTGTTTGATTGAATTAAAACGTTAAGCTTGACACATTGAATGAATGAGAGAAGCTCTACTCGTTGAATTAAGCTGTGCAGTTTGTTTCATTGAATGAGTGGCAAAAGCACGATTCATTGAAACGGTTCTTTGTCATGGAACGAATGTTTGCAGTTGGATTGATTGATTGAATGATTGCAGATAAATTGACTACAGAAATGAGTGTAGTTTAAATCAACGAATTACTTTTGATTCTTTAAATCAATGATTGAAAAGGAATGAATGAATGAATGCAGTTTCTTCCATTGAATGAAAGCGGTGAGCTTGACACATTGAATGATTGAGAGAAGCTCTACTCATTGAATTTACACGAGCAGTTTGGTTCATGGAGTGAATCTGTGCAGTTTGATTGAGACAATGCGGGAAGCGTTTGTCAATGAATGAATGAGAGTAGCTCTACTCATTGAATTGACAAGTGTAGTCTCTTTCTTTGAATGAACTAGTGCAGTTTTATTCACTAAATAAGTGAGTTAAGTTTGTTTCATTGAAACAATGATTAACGTTTGAAACATTGAATGAATGATTGAAGTTTGATTTAATGAATCAATGAGTGCAGTTTACTTCATTGAATGAAAGCGTTAAGCTTGACACATTGAAAGAATTAAGACGTGGAGTGTGTTGCGTTGAATCGTCACATATATCGTCACATTGAATGAATGGCATTAGCTCTACTCTTTGAATTAAGTCGTGCAGTGTGTATTTCGTTGACTGAGTGGGTGCATTACGATTCACCAATTGTATGAATTAATTTTGTTTGATTGAATTAAAAACGTTGAGTTTGACACATTGAAAGAATGAGAGAAGCTCTACTCATTCAATTAACAAGTGCACTCTCTATCCTTGAATGAACATGTGCAGTTTGACTCAATTAATAAATGAGTTATGTTTGTTTCATTGTAACAATGATTAGCGTTTGACGTTTGAAACATTGAATGAATGATTCAAGTTTGATTCAATGAATCAATGAGTGCAGTTTACTTCATTGAATTAAAGCGTTAAGCTTGACATATTGAAAGAATGAGAGAAGCTCTACTCATTGAATTAAGACGTGCAGTTTGTTTCATGAATGAAAGCGGTTTGCTCATGACATTGAATGAATGGCTGGAGATCTCCTCTTTGAATAAATCGTGCAGTGTATTTCATTGAATGAATGGGTGCAGTTTGTTTCAGACGTTGTTTGATTGAATCGATTAATACTGTTTGATGCATTAACTCAATGACTGCGGTGTAATTCAATGATTGAATGAGTGCAGTTGCCTTCTTTTAAAGAAAGTGTTAAGTTCGAGACATTGAATAAACGAGTAATGCTGTACTTAGTCAATTAACACGTGCATACTGATTCATTGAAGGAACGCGTGAAGTTTCTTTCATTGAATGAGTGGCAAAAGCTCGATGCATTGAAATAGTATTTGCAGTCTTTGTCATGGAATGAATGTTTGCAGTTTGATTGATGGATTGAATGAATGCAGTTCAATTCACTTCATAAATTAGTGAAGTTTAAATCAACGAATTAGATTTGATTCTTTGAATCAATGATTGAAAAATGAATGAATACAGTTTGTTTCATTTAATGAATGGATTGAGCTTGACACATTGAATGAATAAGAGAAGCTTTATTCATTGATTTACGCGAGGAGTTTGGTTCATGGACTGAATCTGTGCAGTTTGATTGAGACAATTCGTGAAATGTGTGGCAATGAATTTCTACTCGTTGAATTGACAAGTGCACTCTCTTTCCTTGAATGAACGTGTGCAGTTTGATTCACTAGATAAGTGAGTTACGTTTGTTTCAATGAACCATTGAAGAGCCTTTGAAACACTGAATGAATGATTGAAGTATGATTCAATGAAACAATGAGTTCAGTTTGCTTCATTGAATTAAAGCGTTAAGCTTGACACATTGAATGAATGAAAGAAGCTCTACTCATTGAATTAAGACATACAGTTTGTTTCATTGAATGAATGCGCTTTGCTCGTGACATTGATTTTTTTTAGATTAGATTAGTTTTTTTTTTAGATTACATTACAGTGTAGAAACA
>NW_025177910.1:0-2139 GCF_004010195.1 Chiloscyllium plagiosum | reverse complement strand
AGTGAGGGAGAGACTGAAATCTAATCGAGGAGTACGGGGTGGTTTATATACAGCATATGAGTTAACCAGGAGCGAGGGAGAGACTGGAATCTAATCGAGGAGTTCAGGGTGGTTTACTTACAGCATATGAGATACCCAAGAGAGAGGGACAGACTGGAATCTAATCGAGGGGTTCGGGGTGGTTTATATACAGCATATGAGATACCCAAGAGTGAGGGATAGACTGGAATCTAATCGAGGGGTTCAGGGTGGTTTAGATACAGCAGAAGAGATAGCTTTCCCAAAATGCAGCACTTCGTGTTTATCGAAGTGGAATAGAATTGAAGGTTTGGGGGTGTTTTTGAAACATGCCAGTGACACATGCATGGAAGTGAGTTACACGTTGGAATCCAAACGAGTGGGTTCCGGGTGATTCATATAATCCCGACAGTGGGGAAACAAGCCCTTCAGCCCAACAAGACCACACTGACCCTAAGAAGAATAACCCATCCAGACCCATTTCCCCACATTTACCCCTGACTAAAGCAACTCACCTACACATCCCTGAACACTGTGGGCAATTTTAACAGGGTTTGGATTGGATGGTTAATATACAGACTGTCCATGCCGACCAGATATCCCAACCCAATCTTGTCCCACCTGCCAGCACCGGGCCCATATCCCTCCAAACCCTTTCTATTCATATACCTATACAAATGCATCTTAAATGTTGCAATTGTACCAGCCTCCACCACTTCCTCTGGCAGCTCACTCCATACACGTACCATCTTCTGCGTGAAAAAGTTGTCCCTCAGGACTTTTTTTTCATATCTTTCCCCTCTCAAACTATACCTATGCCCTCTAGTTCTGGACTCCCTGACCCCAAGGAAAAGACATTGTCTATTTATCCTATCCTATCCATGTCCCTCTTCATTTTGTAAAATCTATAAGGTCATCCCACAGCCTCTAACACTCCAGAGAAAACAGCCCCAGCCTGTTCAGCCTCTCCCTGAAGCTCAAATCCTCTACCCCTGGCAACCTCCTTGTAAATCCTTTCTGAACCCTTTCAAGTTTCACAACATCTTTCTGATAGGGAGGTGACCAGAATTGCACACAATATTCCAAGAGTGACCTAACCCATGCCCTGTACAGCCGCAACATGACCTCCCAACTCCTGCACTCGGTACTCTGAGATATACAGTTCGATATCCAAATGGCTACTTCTCCCTGTATTCCATGAGATGTAACCTTGCTAATCAGTCTCCCATACATACCAAATGGTAGGTAAGTCACAGGCAGGAATAAAACCAGCACCTTTCTTGCCAATTCCTGCATTCGAAGAATCTTGCACGTGGGTATGATTAATTATGTTGCTCCCCTTTCTAAAGAAAAAGTGGAAACCCAATATTTGCTGACCATAGTGGATGCATCTACCAGATTCCCAGAGGCAATTCCATTATTGGAGTGTCAAGGCAAAAAGGGAGGTGGAGGAGTTGGTAGCTTTCTTTACTCACTGTGGACTGCCCAGAGAGATTCAGTCAGACCAAGGGTCTCATTTTACCGCTCAGCTGTTTAAGGAAGTCATGGATGGCTTCGGCATACAACACTTCAAATCATGGGCGTCCCATCCTGAATCCCAGGGAACCTTGGAAAGTTAGCATCAGACGCTGAAGACTATGTTAACAGCGTACTGTCAGGATAGGCCGAATGATTGGGATAAAGGTGCCCCATTAAATTGTTTGCCATTACAGATGCCCCAAATAAATCGACTCACTTTACTTCCTTTGAGTTAATATTCGTACATGAAGTGAGAGCTACTTTGAAATAAATTAAATATAAATTGACAGGACCGAAGTCGGAAATCTCACACTTGGATTGTATGTATGAGGTGAAGGAGAGAGTAGATGGAGTAGGTGAGTTTGCTAAACAGTATCTAAAGAGCACAGCTCAGAGTGATGCAGGTGGCAGATAAAAAACACTGAAAGATTTCCCGTGGGGATTACGTATTAGTATTGCCACCAGTGGTAAAAAATCTCTTCAAAGCCAGGTTTAGTGGCCCCTTCCAAATTAAAAATAAAATGTGGAGTCAGTTAAACTATCTAGTAAAGATCCCAGACATGACAAAATAACTTTATCGAGTATTTCATATGGATGAATAAT
>NW_025177909.1:0-2139 GCF_004010195.1 Chiloscyllium plagiosum | reverse complement strand
CACTGAAACAAAGTGCATTTACTCAGTGAAACACATTGCATACATTCATTGAATCAAACGTTATGTATTGAATCAATGAAACATACTTATCTCCTGCATTTTAAGCATCAAATTTCACTCCTTTATTTACTGAAATAAACTGCATGCTTTCATTGAATGAAACTAAAACTAACTAACAGTGAGGAGAGAAAATTTCATTCATTCAATGTCTCGAGGTTAATGCTATTCATCCAATGAAATGAACCACAGTAATTCATTGAATGAATCAAACTGCAACAAGTCATTCCATGAAACAACCTGTACGTGTTACTTCAATGAGTAAAGCTTCGCTCGTTTATTCAATGTCTCAAACTCAATCCAGGATCAAACTTCAATCGTACATTCAAGACATCTGCCCTTATTCCTTGATTCAACACAATAAACCTAACAAAATCATACAATGAAATCAACTGCATTCGTTTATTCAATGAATCTAACGTTAGATATTGAATCAATGACATAAACTTGACTTGTAATGAATCAAACTGCACTCCTTTATTTACTGAAACAAAGTGTATTCACTCAGCGAATCCAACTGCATACATTCATTGAATGAAACAGCTTGCACGTGTTAATTCAATGAGTACAACTTATCTCTAACTCAAAGTATCGAACTTAGCGCATGCATTCAATGAAAACAACTGCATTCATTCAGTCTTTCATTCAATCAATCAAACTTCAATCATACATTCAAATAATCAACCATCATTGATTGATTCCATGAAACAAATAAAACTCATTCATGTAATGAATCTCATTGACCAAAATCAATGAAAAATCTTGTACGGGTTAATACAGTGTGTGGATCATTCCTCATTCCATCAATGGCTCAAGCTAAACTCATTCATTCAAAGAATCGAACTGCATTCGTTCATTCATTGAAGCAAACTCAATCGTACATTTAATGACTCAAACGTTGTGTATTGAATCAATGACCCAAAGTTACCTCCTATATGTATAATGAATCAAACTGCACTCCTTTATTCACTGAAACAAAGTGCATTCATTCAGTGAATCAAATTGCATACAAGCATTGAGTCAAACGTTATGTATTGAATCAATGAAACATACTTATCTCCTGCATTTTAAGCATTAAACATCACTCCTTTATTTACTGAAACAAACTGCATGCTTTCATTGAATGAAACAAATTAAACGTACTAATTCAGTGAGTAGAGCTACTTTCATTCATTCAATGTCTCGCGGTTAATGCTATTCATCAAATGAAATGAACCACATTAATTGAATGGTTCAAACTGCAATCAGTCATTCCATGAAACAAATTGTACGTGTTACTTCAATGAGTATAGCTTCTCTCGTTGATTCAATCAAACTGCATACATACACTGAATCAAACAGCCTGCACGTGTTCACTCAAAATATCGAATTTAGCGCATGCATTCAAATTAAACAAACTGCATTCATTCATTCAATCAATCAATCAAACTTCAATCATACATTCAAATAATCAACCATCATTGATTGATTCCATGAAACAAATAAAACTCATTCATGTAATGAATCTCATTGACCAAAATCAATGAAAAACTTGTACGGGTTAATACAGTGTGTGGACCATTCCTCATTCCATCAATGGCTCAAGCTAAACTCATTGATTCAAAGGATCGAACTGCATTCGTTCATTCATTGACTCAAATTCTATCGTGCATTCAATGACTCAAACGTTGTGTATTGAATCAATGACCCAAAGTTAACTCCTACATGTATAATGAATTTGTTTCATTCAATGAAAGCATGCAGTTTGTATCAGTAAATATAGGAGTGAAGTTTAATGCTTAAAATGCAGGAGTTAAGTATGTTTCATTGATTCAATACATAACGTTTGACTCAATGAATGTATGCAATTTGATTCACTGAATGAGTGCACTTTGTTTCAGTGAATAAAGGAGTGCAGTTTGATTCATTATACATATAGGAGGTAACTTTGGGTCATTGATTCAATATCTAACGTTTGAGTCATTGAATGTACGATTGAGTTTGATTCATTATACGTGTAGGTCATTCAATGTCTCGAGGTTAATGCTATTCATCCAATGAAATGAACAACAGTAATTCATTGAATGAATCAAACTGCAATAA
>NW_025177908.1:0-2139 GCF_004010195.1 Chiloscyllium plagiosum | reverse complement strand
AGTAATAAACAGTACAATAACTGCTACCCACACCGATGAGCAATAAACTGCTACCCACTCAGATCAGTAAAAAACACTACAGTAACAGCTACCAACGCAGATCAGTAATAAACAGCACAATAACCGCTACCCACGCAGGTCAGTAATAAACAGCACAATAACTGCGACCCACTCAGATTAGTAAAAAAACAGTTCAATAACTGCTACCCACGCAGGTCAGTAATAAACTGCTACCCACGAACAACAGTAATAATCAGTGCAATGACTGCTACCCACTCAGATCAGTAAAAGACAGTACAATAACTGCTACCCACGCAGGTCAATCATAAACAGTACAATAACTGCTACCAACTCAGATCAGTAATAAACAGTACAATAACTGCTACCCACACAGGTCAGTAATAAACAGTAGAATAACTGCTACCCACACCGATGAGCAATAAACTGCTACCCACTCTGATCAGTAAAAAACACTACAGTAACAGCTACCAACGCAGATCAGTAATAAACAGCACAATAACTGCTACCCACACAGGTCAGTAATAAACAGTTCAATAACTGCTCCCCACACAGATCAGTAATAAACAGTACAATAACTGCTACCCACTCCGATTAGCAATAAACTGCTACCCACTCAGGTCAGTATTAAACAGTACATTATCTGCGACCCACTCGGATCAGTAATAAACACTACAGTAACTGCTACCCACGCAGGACAGGAATAAACAGTACAATAACTGCGATCCACGCAGATCAGTAATAAACAGTACAATAACGGCTACCCACTCAGATCAGTAATAAACAATACAATAACTGCTACCCACGCACGTCAGTAATAAACCGTACAATAACAGCTACCCACTCAGATCAGTAATAATCATTACAATAACTGCTACTCACTCAGGTCAGTAATAAACCGTACAATAACTGCTACCCACTCAGATCAGTATTAAACAGTAAAATAACTGCTAGCCACGCACGTCAGTAATAAACAGTGAAATAACTGCGACCCACTCAGATCAGTAATAAACAGTACAATAACTGTTACCCACACAGGTCAGTAACAACCAGTACAATAAGTGCTACCCACTCAGATCAGTAATACACAGTACAATAAATGCTACCCACGCAGGTCAGTAATAAACAATACAATAACTGCTACCCACTCAGGTCAGTAATAAGCAGTACAATAACTGCTACTCACGCTAGTCAGTAAAAAACTGCTTCCCAGTCTGGTCAGTAGTAAACAGTACAATAACCGCTACCCACGCAAGTCTGTAATGAACAGTACAATAACTGCTACCCACACAGGTCGGTAATAAACAGTACAATAACTGCTACCCACTCAGATCAGTAATAAACAATACAATAAATGCTACCCACCCAGATCAGTAATAAACAGTATAATAACTGCTACCCACTCAGATCAGTAATAGACAGTACAATAACTGCTATCCACGCAGGTCAGTAATAAACAGTACAATAAATGCTACCCACTCAGATCAGTAATAAACAGTACAATAACAGCTACCCACACAGGTCAGCAATAAACAGTACAATACCTGCTTCCCAGTCAGGTCAGTAATAAACAATACAATAACTGCTACCCACTCAGATCAGGAATAGACAGTACAATAACTGCGACACACTCAGATCAGTAATAAACAGTTCAATAACTGCTACCCACGCAGATCAGTAATAAACAGTGCAATAAATACTACCCACTCAGGTCAGTAATAAACAGGACAATTACTGCTACCTACGCACGTCAGTAATAAACAGTCCAATAACTGCAAACCACTCAGATCAGTAATAAACCGTACAATAACTGCTAACCACACAGATCAGTAATAAACAGTACAATAACTGCTACCCACTCCGATTAACAATTAACTGCTACCCACTCAGATCAGTAATGAGCACTACAGTAACTGCTACCCACACACGTCAGTAATAACCAGCACAGCAACTGCTACCCATGCAGGTCTGTCATAAACAGTACAATAACTGCGACCCAATCAGATCAGTAATAAACAGGACAATAACTGCTACCCACACAGGGCTGCAATAAACAGTACAATAACTGCTACCCACACAGGTCTGCAATAAACAGTACAATATCTGCTACCCACTCAGGTC
>NW_025177907.1:0-2139 GCF_004010195.1 Chiloscyllium plagiosum | reverse complement strand
GAAGATTCCACAATGTTCAGAATAATTTGTTCCGCTTCCTTCAGCTCCTGAACTAGTCTGTGTCCATGTGCAGCAAGAACCAGCCACCATTCAGGCGTGTGCTGTTAAAGTGTCAGTAACATTCATGTAGCAGATCTGCTAGACTGTGCACATTGTCACAGAAAAGTTCTTGGGTCAAATCTTATCTGCACTTTATCCTTTAAATCTGCGATAACACATCAGCTATCACATCTTTACCGCCCACGCCATGTGTATTTTGTAAGTTAAAAGTCAGTAACATGAGAGTCCAATGAAATATTCTCATATTTTAGTCTTTAAATCTTCCAAAAAATGCAAGGGGATTGTGGCGCATTCGTCTCCGACAGCCTGTTTGTCACATGAACAACAAAATGCTGTCAGGCCAATACTAAACTCAATAATCCTTTTTAAATAGTGGAGCATTTTCTATCCGGTTGGTGCTTGTTTTTTTTTACAGGTAGCCAATTGGCCATTCCATTCCATTCTCATATTCCTACCTCAATACATCTCCAACCCATATATCGCTCGCAACAGTCACAACTTTGAAGCCTTTCAAAGTATTTGGTGTAGCTAAAACTGGTGCGGTGGTTAATGCTGCTTTTGCATTCTCAAATGCCTGCTGGAATTGTTCGATACACCAACATTTCCTGTTCTTCTTCAGTAAATCCATCAGCGGTTCTACGATGCTGCTGAAGTTTAGAACAAACTTCCAATGCAATCCTCTCAGTCCCAAAAATCGAAACTTCACTTTCTTCGAGGATGGCTGTGGAAAATCCTAAACGTCCTTCGTATTTGTATTCCATCGGCTCAATCTTCCATGTCCAATGTAATGTCCCAAGAACATCAACTCTGCTTTCGCAAATTCTGTTTTCTTTACGCTTATTGCCTGTTTTCCTCCTTGTAATCGTTCCACGAGCTCTGCCAACTGTAACATGTGATCTTTCCATGAATTGCTAAAGATCACTGCATCTAACAGATAAACTACACAATTTGTTAATCTGGCCACAGCTCTGTTCATGAGTCTTTGGAATGTGGCTGGTGTATTATTCATTCCAAAGAGCATCACTTTGAATTGATATTGCCCATTTAAAGTTACAAACGCAGAAACTTCTTTCACTTCCTCGGATCAAGTTAAATGCCAATAACCATGCAGTAAGTCCAACTTTGTGATGTGTGTGTGGCCTGTCAAACTTTACGTATGCAGTCTTTGGATCTTGGTATTGGATAGGAGTCTGATTTTGTTTCAGACTTCTGATAGTCCACACAAAATCGCTGAGCTCCATCAGGTTTGGGAACTAACAGGATCAGCATACTCCACTCACTCTGATTAGGTTCAATGATATCTTCATTGAGCATCGCATCTACTTCCTTCTGGACCTCGGTGGCTTTGTGAGGATTAAGCCTGCACGAGTGTTGTTTATCAGAACAGCATTCGCTACTTTCACCTCTCACACAAAAGAGGAAGTCCTCCCATCTTGTTTCTGCAAATGTTCTCATACTGCTGCAATGAACAATCAACTGGGTTCATTGCTCTTGCAAAAGACAGGTCGCTATCCTATCCCACACCTGAATGACGTCCTTGTTATTTAAAGGATTTTGCGTCACATCAAACTCCATGACATCTGTCTTTGATTCCTCACTCTGTGGGGCAGTAGCTAACACCTGTTTCCCCAGTTCCCAATCTCTATATTAGTAAGATTACAATGTATTCATATGACATACCTGCTACCAATTTTTTATATCCAGCATCTTTACCAGATAGTTTACCTGGCTCTACATTTTCTCCATTTCGAAGGGTCCACTAAACTTGGATTTGAATGGATTGGCTACCATTGGTGCCATCAACATGAAAAAATCATAGGTTTTACCTGTCACTTGGTTCATTCTATGCTGTGCCCTCTTCAGGTGCTGTTTAGCTAACTCAATACTGTATTTCATCTCTCCCTCACCTCAGATACATAATCCAAGTTTGAGATCTCCGACTTCAGTCCGATTAATTTTTTTTTAATTAATTCAAATATACCTCTCACTTCATGTACAAATATTAACGCAAAGGGAGTAAACTGAGTAGATTCATTCGGGACATCCCTAATGGCAAACAATTTAATGGGACACCTTTAT
>NW_025177906.1:0-2139 GCF_004010195.1 Chiloscyllium plagiosum | reverse complement strand
GAGCAGGCCGAGACACTGCCACACTGGGCTGAGCAACCAGGCCAAGACACTGCCACACTGGACTGAGGGACAGCCGAGACACTGCCACACTGGGCTGAGAGAGCAGGCCGAGACACTGCCGCACTGGGCTGAGGGACCAGGCCGAGACACTGCCACACTGGGCTGAGGGAGCAGGCCGAGGCACTGCCGCACTGGGCTGAGGGACCAGGCCGAGATAATGCCACACTGGGCTGAGGGACCAGGCCGAGACACGGCCGCACTGGGCTGAGGGAGCAGGCTGAGACACTGCCACACTGGGCTGAGGGAGCAGGCTGAGACACTGACACACTGGGCCGGGGGAGCAGGCCGAGACACTGCCACACTGGGCTCAGGGAGCAGGCCGAGGCACTGCACACTGGGCCTGAGGGAGCAGGCCGAGACACTGCCACACTGGGCTGAGGGAGCAGGCCGAGACGCTGCCACACTGGGCTGAGGGACCAGGCCGAGACACTGCCACACTGGTCTGAGGGAGCAGGATGAGACACTGCCACACTGGGCTGAGGGAGCAGGCCGAGACACTGCCACACTGGGCTCAGGGAGCAGGCCGAGGCACTGCCACACTGGGCTGAGGGAGCAGGCCGAGACACTGCCACACTGGGCTGAGGGAGCAGGCGGAGGCACTGCCACACTGGGCTGAGGGAGCAGGCCGAGACACTGCCACAGTGGGCTGAGGGACCAGGCCAAGACACTGCCACAGACCTTGCTTTAGTTGTTACGACAGGCACTGAAATCCCGAAAAGCCGATAACACAGCAGGGGGAGATCATCGCCCTTTCCTCACGGGCCCACTGCGCTGGGAGTTAGACTCCTGCCGCGTGACGTCAGAGAGTGGGCCTTCACCCCGCAGATTTTCATAAACACCGAATTTTTGCCACCGTCGTTCAAACAGGGGCAGAGGTACGGGTAGAGTTTCTCTGTGAAGGCGTCAGTGAAAGTGTGGAGGTGGGACATACTGTCTGCGTTGTAAAACGACACTTGCCCCCCCTCGTAGTCCAGGTACACCCCGACCTTCCTCGGCCTCGGAACGACGCTCAGGCTGGTCGGGGGCGAGGTGAAGGCCGTGTACTCGCTCCCACCTCGGAGGCTCAGTCTCCAGTAGCCGTCCTCGGGGGTCCGTCTGATTCTCCCCTTCCTCTTGCAGGACCTCTTCGCCACTCCCAGGTCCCACTCGGTCTTATCCCCCACCTCCACCTCCCAGTAGTGCCTCCCCGATGTGAATCCCTCCGACCCCAGCACACAGGCGCACCGGTCGAACCTCTGGGGCAGGTCCGGGAGCTCCAGCCTTCGGTCTCCCATCCTCACGGCCGACTGGTCCTCACTCAGGACCAGCCAGGGGTTGGCGGTTTTCGGATTCAGGGTCAGAGCGGCCGGCACTGAGCGGGGGAAGAAAAACAACACTGAAAGAAAAGGCAGAGGGTGAAGGAGTTTCATCGAACCCGGGTCCCTGGCGCTGTGAGGCAGAAACACCAACCACTGAGACACCATGCCACCCCCATTAGCCTGTTATCATCAGGGAACGTGCTCGGGTCCACGGGAAAAGGTATAATGGGAGAGTACTCAGAAAACAGTGAGAACATTGGGCAGAGTCAGCATGGATTTCCGAAAGGGAAATCGTGCTCGTCAAAGTGATTGGATGTAACTCGTGAAGTTGCTCAGGGGGAGCCACTGGATGTGGTTTACTTGGACTTTCAGGAGGCCTTTACTGAGGTCTCGGGTAAGAGATTAACGTGTAAACTGAAAGTGCATGGAATTGCGAGGGCAGAGGGGTACGGGGTATTGACATGGACTGAGGTGGCTGACAGGCAGAAAACAATGAATAGAATAATATAGAACATTAAAGCGCAGTACAGGCCCTTCGGCCCTCGATGTTGCACTGACCTGTACCAATCTGAAGCCCATCGAACCTACACTATTCCATTTTTGTCCATATGTTTATCCAATGACTATTTAAATGCCCTTAAAGTTGGCGCGTCTATGACTGTTGCAGGCAGTACATTCCACACCTGTACTACTCTGAGTAAAGAAACTACGTCAGATATCTGCCCTATAACTATCACCCCTCAATGTCACTCTATGTCCCCTCGTACTAGCTATCACCATC
>NW_025177905.1:0-2139 GCF_004010195.1 Chiloscyllium plagiosum | reverse complement strand
CCATTCTCTTGTTTTTTTTTCCTATTTCGATGATGCAGTTGAGGCTTTTTCTTATTTTGGACAAATGTTATTTTGGACATGGAGCTCAATTCCCCTTTTATACTAAACGCCTCTGTATGTTTTATTCATAAGGCTTGTACTTAATTATTATTGGATTAGGTTTAGGTGGTTTTCACTGCAGCATTTGTGTTTTATGTGGACCTGGATAATGTTATTTCCATCGTTCCCTGCAACAGTCAGAGCTGAAGGAACTTTCCGTCTGTACGATGGACACAGATTCATAATTTTGTTTGAAAGAGCTAGAGAGATGATGATAAAGATTCAATTAAATTCTACATATAAAGCCTCATGGCAGGAGATCAAATTATATCGTAAGTCATCTTGAATTGGAAACAAATTATTAAGGCATACGCCCATTTTTCTTCATATTGTAAAAACAGATCCGAAAAAATGTTCTTACAGCAGCATGGAGCTTACAGCTGCTCCTGGGATTGCAGGCAGTCAAATATTTCATGTAGTCTTTTTTGCAGTTGATATAGTTATCATAGTTTGTTAATTTAACATTATTTTTTCTATTTTGTTTTATTAACATTCAAAAGCAAACAAAAAAAGCAAAACAACTCACTACTTTCTTTCAAACGAATATTTTTTAAAAATATCTTTTTAAGGTGGTTTAAAAAAAGAAATGTCTATTTACGTTTTAAAATGTTTCTTTTATTACGCAGCAATAGATGTTTTAGTTTTGAAAAGTTAATCAGTTTTTAAAAAAAACAAAGGAGTTGTCCCTTCATTGCGGAGAGTTCTACACATGCTCAGGTCCGGAGAAGACTTTTCTTCTCAGAATTTGTTGAAGGGGAATACTTTTATTGATTTAATTAGCTGAATGGCTGATTTCATTTAATTTTTGTATGTTTGAAACGTATAAGTATATATATTTCCATTGTCTGTAGGTAATGAAAGGTAACATAATGTGTAGTAAAAAGAAATCCTGCTTTTAAGGTTACATTTAAGGGACAGAGAGGATGGCTTGGAGATTTAGAAAAAAAAATCCAGCAAATCAGTCAGATAGATTGATGTCTGTCAGAAAAGATAGGAATATAGTTCAAAATTCTCTTGTGGCTATACCTCAATCAAAATGATTTTCAGTTTTTAGAACTGCTGAAGGTAATTGTGTCTCTGAGGAAAATGGAAGAGCCATCGGTTATTGGACACTTGGAATGATTCTTATGTTCGGCAGCGTTTGACAAGATTTAGTAGAATTATTTCTACAGTGAACTCTTCTGTCAGGGGCATCAACAGGAGCTTCTATGGCAGTGACAATAGATTAAGGATAGCTTGTTGCTTTCCCTGTGCTCGGATTAAGAACGTTCCTAAACTTTTCAAGCACATTGTTAAAGGTGAAATTGAGTAGCCAGAAATTATTGGACATAGTGGTAGGAACGATATTTTAGGGAAAGGTTGAAACAGTACAGAATGATTTTAAGAGGGGAGGTCGAAGATTAAAAATAAAACCTTAAAGTAGTTATTTCTGATATATTCCCAATGCCAACCGCAACCGGCAAGGAACACAAGGTTAAAGGAGAAAAATCAATGGCTGAAGAACTATTATGTCGTTGAGGGATTTCGATTTTTGGGAAAGAGGAATCTATTTTAGAATAGAAAAGACCTGTTCAGAAAGGAATGGTCTAATCTAAACTGGAAAGCAACCAATATCTTACCAGAGAAATTTGCTCATATATAGGGAGACTTTATATGGATAGAGACAGCAAGGGGGATATTCCAAGTAGCATAACAAATTGTAGGATGGATGGAGAAGTTTATGAATGTGAGGATAGCATGTCAATTAGAAAAGAAAGACGAGAGAGTCAAGAGTGTACAGTAATTCTGAAGCACTCAATTGCATTTATTTAAATGTAAGGGGTCTTACAGGGAAGGCTGATGAACTCAGAGCATGTTAAAGAACAAGAGAGCCGATGAAGGACTTTTGCCTGAAACGGCGATTTTGCTGCTCCTCAGATGCTGCCTGACCTGCTTAATTTTCCAGCCCCACATTCTCGACTCCAATCTCCAGCATCTGCAGTCCTCACTTTCTCATGAGAGATGTTTAAGACTGACAATTCAATGTTCCAGGTGTTAAGT
>NW_025177904.1:0-2139 GCF_004010195.1 Chiloscyllium plagiosum | reverse complement strand
CATATATGTAAAAAGGTATTTACATCGTCACCAAGAATTATTGTTTCCATCTGGAAAACAGCTCCTAAATCCATCCCTGCCCCAGCTCATAACGGGTGAAATATCCATTCATTCGATTGTTCCCTATGTCTCCTTGAATTACAAGGATCCTATCGGTCTGACGGATATTATCAACACCATACATTTACTTTGTGCAAATTTCTACTACCTTCCTGGCTTACTTTCCCAACAAATCCCGTTCTCTGATTATCCACTAACCACAGTGGCCTATGCAGGCATATTGTCCTCCAAATTCTTGATGTTCCATTCCCACCCGTATATTCAAAATGCTCCAATATCATCCATTGATTCATTTGCTTTCTTGGACTTCTGTAAATCTTATTTTGTAAAATGTCGAGGAAAGTGTTCACCTATGATATGAATGTTACCAGATGGGAAAAGAAATGACTAACTTCATGGAATTAAATCCAATATGAAATGGCAAGGAAGAATGCCAGAGACAGCAGGAAGAGACAAAAAAAATCCTGCAGATGCTGGAATCCAAAGTAGACAAGCAGGAGGCTGGAAGAACACAGCAAGCCAGGCAGTATCAGTAGGTGGAGAAGTCGTCGCTTCAGGTGTAAGCCTTTTCTGTAACAACAGAAAGACTGACAATTGGGAACAATCCTGTATCACTGAGCTGTTTAACCTTTTGGTCTCCCCATCAAACTCTGCCTGAGTATCCAGCTCCTTCTCCTATTTAAAATGTTCCCTAAAATCTACCTCTTCAAATAAGTTACGCTCACATGACCTAATATCATCTTCGATATGTCAACAACAACTATTTAATTTGATATGATAAAGGTCTTTTGAAATATGTTTCTCGACATGGAGTTGTACAGCATGGAAACAGAGCCTTCCATCCAAATCATCCATTCTAACCAGATACCTTCAACTAATATAGTCCTATTTGCCAATATTTGTCCATATCCATCTAAACCTTTCCTATTCAAAATATTCATAACTCCTACGATACCTCATTCCATCCAAGCATCATTCGCTGTGTGGGAACGTAACCCCTCAGTTTCCTTTCAAATCTTTTCTCTCTCACTTTAAACCTATGCCCTCCAGGTTTGGACTTAGATACGATAGGAAAAATACGTTGTCTAATTCCCCTATCCATGCCCCTCATGATTTTACAAACCTCAATAAGGTCACCCCTTTGCCTCAGACACCGGAGGGAAAAGCCCCAGCCTGTCCTGCCTTTCCTTCAGCCTCTCCCTCTAGCTCCAGCCCTCCAATCTCAGCACTATCCTTGTCAGCTTTTCTGAACGCTTTAAAGTTTCGTACAGCAAGGAGACCAGAATTAAATTAAGAATTCCAAAAGTGGCCCAAATAATATCCAGTACACCCACAACTCTATAGACAATGCATTGACAATAAAGTTTATCGAATGCTTTCTTCACTATCTTGTTTACCTGTGACTCCATTTCATTCAGCAACACTCCCCAGAAGCCTCCCATTAAATGGATAAGTTCTGCCCTGAATTACCTTTCCAAAACCTACCACCTCACGTCTGTCTAAATCAAATTCCATATACCATTCATCAGTCAATCAGAAGAGGGTCTATCAATGTTGAGCCAACTCACCATCAACGAAACTTTCACCGCCATCACATCATCACCACAGCCTACACTGTACTCAACCAACATCGAAGTCATTGGTCCTCAGGCACCTTCTTGGCTACAGGTCAAATACTCCTCTGCCACAACCTCACCACCATCTGTGCCAGACCAACCAATGCCAGAGTCTCTTCTCTCGCCATTGGCCCACCTCATTGATGTTGCTGTGATACATATCTGTCACTGCTTAACCCACCACCAGTGCTGGGCCCAATCAACATCAAAGTTGCTGATCCTCGGGTGTTATCTTTTGCCTACCTCGATGACATTGCCCTCACAAAACCGACAGCTACTGAAGACAGGTCCCGTGCTGCTCCAGTCTGGTAAGTAAGGGCTCACTTGAGATCCACACTGGGTCCACTCTCCTCCAAACTGGGCCCACTGCCTTCCACTCTGGGCCCATTCTCCTCCCTGCTGAGCCCATTCTCCTCCGTGCTGAGTCCACTCTCCTCCATGTTGAACCTATTTTCCTCCACGC
>NW_025177903.1:1259-2138 GCF_004010195.1 Chiloscyllium plagiosum | reverse complement strand
GATACCACTCACCCTGAGAGCTGGATGGTGGGTAGGCCATCCCGATACCAGTCACCCTGAGAGCTGGATGGTTGGTAGGCCATCCCGATACCAGTCACCCAGAGCGCTGGTTGGTGGGTAGGCCATCCCTATACCATTCACCCTGAAAGCTAGATGGTGGGTAGACCATTCCGATACCAGTCACCCTGAGAGCTGGATGGTGGGTATGCCAACCCGATACCAGTCACGCAGTGAGCAGGATGGTGGGTAGGCCATCCCGATAACAGTCACCCTGAGAGCTGGATGGTGGGTAGGCCATCCCTATACCAGTCACCCAGAAAGCTGGATGATAGGTATGCCATCCCTATACCAGTAACCCTGAGAGCGGGACGGTGGGTAAGCCATCCATATACCAGTCACCCTGAGAGCTGGATGGTGGGTAGACCATCCCGATACCAGTCACCCTGAGAGCTGGATGATAGGTAGGCCATCCCTATACCAGTCACCCTAAGAGCTGGATGGTGGGTAGACCATCCCGATACAAGGCACCCTGAGAGCTGGATGATGGGTAGGCCAACCCTATACCAGTCACTCTGAGAGCTGGATGGTCGGTAGACCATCCCGATACCAGTCACCCTGAGAGCTGGATAGTGGGTAGGCCATCTCGACACCAGTCACCCTGAGAGCTGGATGGTGGGTAGACCATCCCTATACCAGTAACTCTGAGAGCTGAATGGTGGGTAGGCCATCCCGAAACCAGTCACCCAGAAAGCTGGATGATGGGTAGGCCATCCCGCTACCAGTATCCCTGAGAGCGGGACGGTGGGTCGGCCATCCCTATACCAGTCACCCTGAGAGCTGGATGAGGCGTAGGCCATCCCGATAACAGTCACTCTGAGA
>NW_025177903.1:0-861 GCF_004010195.1 Chiloscyllium plagiosum | reverse complement strand
GTCACCCAGAGAGCTGGATGGTGGGTAGGCCATCCTGATACCTGTCACCTTGAGAGCTGGATGGTGGGTAGGCCATCCTGATACCTGTCACCTTGAGAGCTGGATGGTGGGTAGGCCATCCTGATACCTGTCACCTTGAGAGCTGGATGGTGGGTAGGCCATCCTGATACCTGTCACCTTGAGAGCTGGATGGTGGGTAGGCCATCTCGATACCAGTCACCCTGAGAGCTGGATGGTGGGTGGGCAATCCTGATACCTATCACCTTGAGTGCTGGATGGTGGGTAGGGCATCCCAATACCAGTCACCCTGAGAGTTGGATGGTGGTTAGGCCATCCTGATACCTGTCACCCTGAGAGCTGGATGGTGGGTGGGCAATCCTGATACCAGTCACCCTGAGAGCTGGATGGTGGGTGGGCAATCCTGATACCAGTCACCCTGAGGGCTGGATGGTGGGTAGTCCATACTGATACCAGTCACCCAAAAAGCTGGATGATAGGTAGGCCATCCCTTTCCCAGTCACCCTGAGAGCTGGATGGTGGGTAGACCATCCCGATACCAGTCACCCTGAGAGCTGGATGGTAGGTAGGCCATCACTATACCATTCACCGTGAGAGCTGGATGTGGATAGACCATCCCGATACCAGTCACCCAGAGAGCTGGATGGTGTGTATGCTATCCGTATACCAGTCACCCTGAGAGCTGGATGGTGGGTAGGCCATCCATATACCAGTCACCCTGAGAGCTGGATGGTGGGCGGGCCATCCCGATAACAGTCCCCCTGAGAGCTGGATGGTGGGTAGGCCATCCTGATACCTGTCACCCTGAGCGCTGGAAGGTGGGTGGGCCATCCTGATACCAGT
>NW_025177902.1:0-2138 GCF_004010195.1 Chiloscyllium plagiosum | reverse complement strand
AAGCCACACTCTCCGGCAGTGTGTACCAGACCCAAAACCCTGGATTAATCTGGTCTATCCCACACTCTCAGGCACTTTGTTCCGCATCCTAACCCCTGCATTAATCCGGCCTATCCCACACTCTCAGGCACTGTGTTCCAGACCCTACCCATGGATTAATCTAGCCTACCCCACACTCTCAGGCACTTTGTTCCACATCCTAACCCCTGGATTAATCCAGCCTCCCCCACATTCTCAGGCACTGTGTTCCAAAACCTAACCCGTGGATTAAGCCGGCCTATCCCACATTCTCAGGCACTGTGTTCCAGACCCTAACCCCTGGATTAATCCGGCCTAACCCAAACTCTCAGACACTGTATTCCAGACCCTAACCCCGAGATGAATCTGGCCTAACCCACATTCTCAGACACTGTGTTCCAGACACTAATCCCAGCATTAAACCGACAACCACCATACTCTCTAGCACTATGTTCCAGACATAATCCCTGGATGAATCTGCCCTATCCCACACTCTCAGGCACTGTTTTCCAGACCCTAACCCCTGGATTAATCCGGCCTATCCCAATCTCTCAGGCACTGTGTTCCAGACCCTAACCCCTGGATTAATCCAGCCTATCCCAATCTGTCAGGCACTGTGTTCCAGAGCCTAACACCTGGAATAATCCGCTCTATCCCGCACTCTCAGGCACTGCATTCCAGACACTAACCCCCGGATTGACCCGGCCTATCCCACAGTCTCAGACACTGTTTTCCAGACCCTAACCCCTGGATTAATCCGGCCTATCCCACGCACTCAGGCACAGTGTTCCAGACCCTAACCTCTGGATTAATCCGGCCTATCCCACATTATCAGGCGCTGTGTTCGAGACTTAACCCCTGGATTGACCCGGCCTATTCCACACTCTCAGACACTGTTCCAGATACTAACCCCTGGATTAACTGGGTTTACCCCACACTCTCAGGCACTGTGTTCCAGAACGTAACCCCTGGATTAATCCGGCCTATCACAAACTCAGTCACTGAGTTCCAGACCCTAACACCTGGATTAATCCAGCCAAACCCTCACCCTTAAACACTGTTTTACAGACACTCAACCTTGGATTATTTCAGGAGAAAGTGAGGTCTGCAGATGCTGGAGATCAGAGCTGAAAATGTGTTGCTGGAAAAGCGCAGCAGGTCAGGCAGCATCCTGAGAATCGACGTTTCGGGCATAAGCCCTTCTTCAGGAATCTCCTGTTCCCTGGATGCTGCCTGCCCTGCTGCGCTTTTTCAGCAACACATTTTCAGCCTGGATTATTTCTGCCTATCCCACACTCTCAGACACTGTGTTCCAGACTCTAACCCCCGAATTAATCCGGCCTTTTCCACTCTCTCAGGCACTAAAGCGCAGCAGGTCAGGCAGCATCCTGAGAATCGACGTTTCGGGCATAAGCCCTTCTTCAGGAATCTCCTGTTCTCCTGTTCTGCACCCTAACCCCTGGATTAATCCAGTCTCCCCCACATTCTCAGGCAGTGTGTTCCAGAACGTTAACCCGTGGATTAATCCGGCCTATCCCACACTCTCAGGCACTGCGTTCCAGACCCTATGCCCTGGAGAAATCAGGCCTAACCCACATTCTCAAACACTGTGTTGCAGACCCTAACCCCTGGATTAATCCAGCCTATCCCAATCTCTCTGATACTGTGTTCCAGATTCTAACCCCTGGATTAATCCGACCTATCCCGCACTCTCAGGCACTGTATTCCAGGCACTAACCCCTGGATTGACCTGGCCTACCCCACACTCTCAGACACTGTGTTCCAGAACGTAACCCCTGCATTAATCCGGCCTATCTCACAAACTCAGGCACTTTGTTCCACACCCTAACCCCTGGATTAATTCAGTCTCCCCCACATTCTCAGGCAGTGTGTTCCAGAACGTTAACCCGTGGATTAATCCGGCCTATCCCACACTCTCAGGCACTGCGTTCCAGACCCTCAGACCTGAATTAATTCAGCCTCCCGCACACTCTCTGGCACTGTGTTCCAGATCCTAACCCTTGGATTATTCCGGCCTAACCCACATTCTCAGATACTGTGTTCCAGACCCTAACCCTTGGATTAATCGGACTAACCCACATTCTCAGACACTGTGTTGC
>NW_025177901.1:0-2138 GCF_004010195.1 Chiloscyllium plagiosum | reverse complement strand
AAAGGCAGTTATGATGTGATTGGGCAAGATTTAGGATGCATAGGATGGGGAAGGAAACTGCAGAGGGTGGACGCAATCGAAGTGTGGAGCTTGTTCAAAGAACAGCTACAGCGTGTTCTTGATGTGTATATATCTGTCAGGCAGGGAGGAAGTGGTCAAATGAGGGAACTGTGGTTTACTAATTAAGTTGAATCTCTTTTCAAGAGGAAGAAGGAGGCTTATATAAAGATAAGAAGTGAAGGCTCAGTTAGGGCACTTGAGACTTACACGTGAACCAGGAAGGACCTAAAGAGAGAGCTAAGAAGAGCCAGGAGTGGACATGAGAAGTCTTTGGCAGGTAGGATAAAAAAAACCCCTAAAGCTTGCGTTAGGTTTAGGATTCCTGATGAAGGACTTGTGCCTGAAACATTGATTCTCCTGCTCCTTGGATGCTGCCTGACCTGTTGCACTTTTCTAGCACCACACTCTCGACCCTGATCTCCAGCATCTGCAGTACTCATTTTCTCCTAAGATTAGACCAGTCAAGGACACTATTGGGAAGTTGTGCGTGGAGTCCAAAGAGATAGGAGAGGCATTAAATGAATTTTTTTTGTCAGTATTTACACAGGAAAAAGATAATGTTGTCAAGGAGAATAATGAGATACAGGCTATTAGACTGGATGGGATTGAGGTTCACAAGGATGTGTTCACAGAGGTGTCAGCAATTCTGGAAAATAGATGTGAATAGTGTGAAAATAGTGTGAAAATAGATAAGTCCCTTGGCCTGGATGGAATTTATTGTAAGGTTTTTTGGCAAGCTAGGGAGGAGATTGCAGAGGGTTTGGCTTTGATATTTATGGCATCATTGTCTACAGGAATAGTTCCAGAAGACTGGAGGATAGCAAATGTTGTCCCCTTATTCAAGAAAGGGAGTAGAGAAAACTCTGGTAATTATAGACCAGTGAGCTTTACTTCTCTTGTGGGCAAAGTTTTGGAAACGATTATAAGAGACAGGATTTATAATAATCTAGAAAGGAATCATTTGATTAGGGATAATCAACATGGTTTTGTGAAGAGTAGGTCATGCTTCACAAACCTTTTTTGCGTTTTTTGAAAACGTGACCAAACAGGTGGATGAGGGTGAAGCAGTGATTTGGTGTATATGGATTTCAGTAAGGCATATGATAAGGTTTCCCATGGTAGGCTATTGCAGAAAATACGGAGGCATGGGATTGAGAGTGATTTAGCAGTTTGGATCAGAAATGGGTGAGCTATAAGAAGACAGAGGGTGGTGGATGATGGGAAATGTTCATCCTGGTGTTCAGTTACTAGAGGTAACTGAACTGCAAGGATTTTTTTGGGGGCTACTACTGTTTGTCATTTTTATAAATGACTTGGATGAATGGCTAGAAGGATGGTTTAGTAAATTTGAGATGACACTAAAGTTGGTGGAGCTATGGACAATGTGGAAGGATGTTGCAGGTTACAGAGGGACATAGGTAAGCTGCAGACCTGGGCCAAGAGGTGCCAAATGGAGTTTAATGTGGAAATGTGTGAGGTGATTCACTTTAGAAGGAATAACAGTACTGGGCTAATGGTAAGATTGGTACTGTGGATGAGCAGAGAGATCTCGGTGTCCCTGTGCATAGATCCCTGAAAGTTTCAACTTAGGTTGGTCGTGTTGTTAAGAAGATGTACGGTGTGTTCACTTTTATTGGTAGAGGGATTGAGTTTCGGATCCATGAGATTATGTTGCAGCTGTACAAAACTCTGGTGTGGCCGCACTTGGTATTGTGTAGAGTTCTGGTCGTCACATTATAGGAAGGTTGTGGAAGCATTGGAAAGGATGTAGAGGAGATTTACCAGAACATACCTGGTATGGATCTTATGAGGAAAGGCTGAGGGTCTTGAGGCTGTTTTTGTTAGATAGAAGAAGGTTAAGAGGTGACTTAATAGAGGCATACAAAATGATCAGAGGTTTAGATAGGGTGGACAGTGAGAGCCTTTTTCCTCAGATGGTGATAGCTAGCAGAAGGGGCCATAGCTTTAAATTGAGGGGTGATAGATAGAGGACAGATGTCAGAGGTAGGTTCTTTACTCAGAGAGTGTTAAGGGTGTGGAATGCCCTGCCTGCAACAGTATTGGACTTGCCAACATTA
>NW_025177900.1:0-2138 GCF_004010195.1 Chiloscyllium plagiosum | reverse complement strand
TTTTCCTTGTATTGTTAGAAAGTTTTGTGAAGACACAACTGAAGTAGTGACTTCATAGTTCTGCCATTTCCCTGTTCTCCAGTCTCCATTGTCTGGTTTCAAACTGTAAGGAAACTGCACTTGTTTTCTCATATTTCACACATTGACATTATTTAACAAGCTAATACAGTTCACTCTTATAACCCTTTGAATATAACTTCAGAAATCCATCAATTCCTGCCTTAAACTGCTCAAAATTGACCATCCACACCATACACTCACAGGGGCATAGACTCTGTGCCAACAGAAATACAGCACGATCTATATTAGTCCCACTTTCCTACAGTAGGCCCATAGCCAGGAATGTTATGACACTTCCAAGTGCTCGTCCAAGTAACTTTTAACGATTGTGAGGTTACCCATGATAATTCCCCTCTGAGGAAGTAATCCCGAGCCCCACACACTCAAGGTGAAAAAATGTTAAGTCATCTCTGAACCTCAAAACTCTTCACTTTAAAAGTGTGCTCCTTTGCTCTTGACCCTCTCACTAAAAGGAACAGCTGCTGTCTATCCACCCTGTCCTTGTCGCTCATAATCGTATCCTTCTGAATTACTGACTCCTCAACCTTCTCTGCTCCAAAGTAAACAACCCGAGCTTATCCAACCTCTCTCCATAGTTGATATGCTCCATTCCAGGGAAGATCCTGGTGAATCACCTCTGCACCCTCTTCAGTACAATCACATCCTTCCTGAAAGGTGGTTCCCGGAGCTACATACTGTACTCCATTTTGGCCGAATCAAAGCCCTGTATTGCTCTTATAATCTACACCCTGATTAGGAAACGCTACACACAAGGCCAATTCTTGACTTGTCCTTTAAACTGTCCAGGAGAAAGTGAGGAATGCAGATGCTGGAGATCAGAGCTTAAAAAATGTATTGCTGAAAAGGCGCAGCAAGTCAGGCAGCATCAAAGGAGCAGGAGAATCAACGTTTCGGGCATAACTCGTCTTCAGGAATCTGCCCGAAACATAGATTCTCCTGCTCCTTTGATGTTGCCTGACCTGCTGCGCTTTTCCAGCAACACATCTTTAAGCATTAACCTGTCCAGTCAAATTCTGGAATGTTTGGAGAAGCACAATCTGAGCTTCCCAGTGTGCTGCCATTCATTGAGTCCTCACCTGCCTGGTTCCATCTCCTAAAGGGCATCACCTCATATTTATCAGGATTACATTTCATCTGCCATTGATGTGCCCATCTGACCATCCCATCTGCATCTTCCTGTAACTTAAGGCCTTCCCCAACGCTGCAAACCACCCAGCAAATCTTTATGTCAAACATACACTTATTTATCACACCTTCTCCACTCTCCACCTAGCCCCCCCCCCTCCACATTCAGATCTATATTTTGTTATGAATAACACAAACAATAAGGGACACAGCACTGATCCCTGTGGAACACCAGGGGACACTGGTCTCCAATCACACAAACAGCCTTCTCCCACCACCCTCTGTTTCCTGCTACTAAGACAATTTTAGTTGTAACTTGTCAAGTTATCCATGATATTGTGAGATTTTACTTTGTTTTTCAGTTCCCCAGGTGGAAATTTGTCAAAGGGCTTCCTACAAAACTAAATAATCTACCTCCTCAAACTAATTCAATCAAATCCATTGGATGTGACTTCCTCCTGATAACCTCATGATGATTATCTCTGATTAAACCTTGTGACTCTGATTGGAGTTCGATTTTCTACTTCCCTATTTTATCCGGTAGTTTCCTTAACAGTGAACTAATACTCGCTCGTCAATAGTTCCCTGGTCTATCTCTCCCACCCTGACTGTGAAATGGAATCGTCTTAGCAGTTCTCCAGTTCTCTGACACCTCCCCTATGGTCAGATTCTAATTAAAATATTCAGTCAGGATCTTTCCTCCTTTGACCCCAAAAGCCGCCTGTGATACAACTCATTCAGACATGGAGATTGGTCCAAGTTTGTACAGAACAAAACCTCAAATCCTTTCTCGTATTTTACATCAATCTGTTCAAGAGCTTCCTAGTCCATCTTCTTGAATTTTGTACCTGCCTCCTCCTTCTGCCAAGTAAAATAGATGGAATGGTCTCATGTAACATTCCATCAATGTTCTCCAGCTTGACACACAGATT
>NW_025177899.1:0-2138 GCF_004010195.1 Chiloscyllium plagiosum | reverse complement strand
GTGCAAACTCCACACAGGCAGTCATTCAAGGATAGAATTAAATCCAGATCGCTGCGCTCTGAAGCAGCAATGCTAACCACTGATCTACTGTGTCACCTTGCGGTGCAGGTTCTCCGTTTCTTGAAAGTGCCATCAGAGGGAGACAGTGCAGTGAAGAAGGCACTTGGTGATCTTCCCTTTATTGGTGAGTACTTTGAGTCTAAACATTTGCATGACATGTTGCATCTGTACAGGACATGGGTTTGGCTACTTTTGTAATATTGCCTTTAATTCTGGTCACCCTGCTGTCGGAAAGGTGTTGTCAAACTTGCAAGGGTGCAGAAGAGATTTGAAAGAATGTTGCAGGTGTTGGAGGGTGAGAGTTACAGATAGAGTTTGAATAGGCTGGGACTATTTTCAAGTATTGAGGCTGAGGGGGACCTTAAAGAGGATTATAAAATTATGACGGGCAAAGTCAATGTCTTTTCCCCAGGATTGGCAAGTCCAAAATTAGAAGACAAAGATTTAAGGTGAGAGGGGAAAGATTTAAATAGGGACATTTTCACACAGAGACTTCTGTGTGTATGGTTTGAACAACCAAAAGAGGTAGTGGAGGCAGGTACAGTTACATCATTTAAAAGGCAGTTGGACGGATACATGCATGGGTAATGTTTATTGGGAAATGGCCCAAGTGCTGGCAAGGGGAACGAGATTTATTTAGGATATTTGGTCGGTATGGACGATCAGACTGAAAGGCCTTTTTCCGTGCTGTATATCTCTGAGACTCTATTGCCACTTGAGTGTATAACACAGGAACAGGAGGAGGCTATTCAGCTTCTGAATTCTGTCAGTCAGCTTGTTTGCTCAATTGCTGAGAGTAGAATGCAAAAATACATCATTCAGATTTTGATGGTGTTTTACAGAAACAGGAGAAAGGCTTTTAGTCTAGAGAAGCGGTAAGGAATGTGAAGAGGCCATTCTGGCCCTCAATTCCATTCCAAAGGAGCAGCAGGTGAGCACAGAGCTATTGGAGCCTGTTCGTCAGTAGCAGGAGGAGGACATCGACTTTCGCAAACCTTGGATCAGGAGGCAGTCACTCAGTTGCTCAAGATTGGGATAAAGAAACAGGAGGGTGTCATTAAACTGCTTGAAACTGTGACACAGAAATAGGAGGCAGTCACTCAACTGCTTGATACTGGGACACAGGGAAAGGAGGGAGTCACTCAGTGTTCGAAACTGGGGCACAGGGAAATCTGGAGGTTAGTGAGGCCCCAGGATCCTGTTACACAAGGACAGCAGGAGGTGACTCACTCCCCACCAGTATGGGACACTGGGAGAGAAGGGAAGTTTGCTTGGAAGAAGCAGAAATTTGTTCATGAATAAATTCCATTAATGTTCCATTCAATCCTTCCACAACATTCACTAAGACTACGGCTGATCTGATCGTGATTCCATCATTCTATTTTACGGAGACTGTCCTCTCCGCAGCCTCTACATCATTTGTTCGTTATGTTGCAGACAACAGTCACCATGACTCATCCAGAGAGTTGGGTCGAACCGGATGAGTCTAGATTTGAAGAGTCCAATCACAAGAAGTAAAACACAAAATAAAGGCATTGCCAGATGTTTAGTACTCTCACATTCGTAATCCAACTCATATAACCAGCCCATCCATTACATATTCAGAATGGAGCACTGTGTAGATCTGGCTAGTGTACAGCTGTATGCAAGCCAGCAATGTCCAGAGTGAAACTACGTGCAGCCCCACACCAATGCTGGATCCATAATCCTGGGCTAAATGTCCAGCATGTAGAGCTGTGCAGTCCGCACTGGTTTATTCATATATAAACCCAGGCTGTTGCATTGTTCGGTAACACTGTGTCAGATCACTGCCAAGTGTGGAGAAACATGTAACCAATGTTGGAACTGACAGGATGTGCAGCTCCCATCCATTTACAGCTCCATATCTCCACTGTGCCTTGACAAGGCATGCTGCGAATGTGAAAGTCACTGCGAGGAAGAGATGTAAATGTGAACAATGTAAATACCAATCGTTCTGATGAAGGCGCATATCACTCTAGTATTTAACGGTGAAATAACTGAGATAATATCCAATGAGGTTTTGTGAATGGTGCAAAGAAGTAAGGGGGGGGTGGTAA
>NW_025177898.1:0-2138 GCF_004010195.1 Chiloscyllium plagiosum | reverse complement strand
GTTTGTGCGGTGGTTGGCGCAGTGGAACATGAGAACCAGAGGGTCATGTCCTTTCCCGCCGCACCCCTATATAGTTTCTGCAAAGATTGTTCCATCCTTGAGTACTTGGGCAGGGCCACGCCCACCAACAACCAACCATGTCACAAAATGCTGCAACATGATGACTGATCTAACCACCACAGCATTCAATTGGTTCGATTGGTTTGAATGTGCTGATGGTGGGATTGTGGCATGTTCACCCAGCAGCAGTGACTACAGCAGCACAGAGTGAAGGGTTTCAATGTGATTGTCAGATTTTGCAGTGCCTCAGTGTAATGGGAGGAGGGAAGTAAAAGATGGTTAGATTTTGTGGGAGGGAGAGAAACTGTTGAGAATGGATAGGGTTGATTTATAATATATGAAGTGCAGAATTTTGCGGGAGTGTGCGTTTGAAGGAGAAAAATCATCACCTGGAAGAGCATTTGCATCTGAAAGACAAATACGATTGATTCCTACCAGCACTTGGTAAGGACATATTACTTTGTCTGCAACGGGAAAATTCCAGAACTCAGATTCGAACTGATTTTGCGGTAACTGGACCCCGGTGCCTCAAGGAAAATTACGAAGCAAAAACCAAATAAGGAGAGTGGCAGAGGATATGTCAGGAAGAGGAGCACATGCACAACTTGCATACTTACCAAACAGTGACTGGTATGTGGTCTGTGGGAACTTTCAATCTACACAGCCTCTGACGACACTAAGTTTAAAGATTCAATACACTCTCAGTTTGTTGAAGACAGAGATGATAGATTTCTACAAAAATTCAAAGGATATGGAGTCAGTGCACAGTATTGATCAAATCATTTTTTTTCAATAATGATGTCGCTTAACATCGGTTACTTTAATAAATTCCTAACTCAAGGCAGTACCCACTGCTACAGGCGATCATATAACTCATTTTGCATATGCGGGATCAAAGAAACTGAGTGGTACAGGCGCGAAGATCCGGCATTTAATGGCGATGGGGATGAGTGCGCAGATGTGAATCCAGTGACGCTTTCGGTGAGCGGGAGAACCTTCTTTTATGTTACTAGAGCGCGGGAAAGGCTAAGGCTATTTGCTACAATCTCACCTGGAGCAGCTTCGCCCTGGGTAGAGGGTGGTAGTTGATAGGAAATATACATCCTGGAGTGAAGTGGCATTGCAACGATCTCTTTTGGGTCAACCTTTGTTTATCATTTGTATGAAGGAGCTGGATGAAGACACAAAAGGATGCATTAGAAAGTTCGCAGATGGCACAAGGATTGGTAGAGTTGTGGATAGTGACAAAGAATGTTGTAGGTTGTATAGAGACGTAGATAAGCTGCAGAGCTGGTTCGGAGATGACGAATGGAGTTTAATGCAGGAAAGTGTGAGGTGATTCACTTTGGGGACCGTAACAGGAATGCAGAGTGCAGATTTACTGGTAAGATCATTGAGAGTGCATTTGAGCACAGAGATCTCCGTGTCCACATCGATAGATCATTGAAAGATGCCACCTAAGTTTTTGATGCTGTTTTTTAAGAAGGCATACGGTGTGTTAGCTCTTATTGTTAGGGAAATTCTCATTTGGAGCCATATGGTCATACTGCAGCTGTATAAAACGTTTGTGCTGCCACGTTTCGAACATTGGATACAGTTCTGGTCAACGCACTGTTGGAGGATGTGGAAGCTTTGGAAAGTGTTCAGAGGAGATTTACAAGGATGTTGGCTGTTATGGAGGAATGGTCTTTCCAGGAAGGGCGCAGGGACATGAGGCTGTTTTCGTTCGAGCCAGAAAGGTTGAGAGGCGACTTAATTGAGACATATAATGTAATAAGAGGGCAAGATATGATGGGCAGTGAATGGGTAGCTCGAAGGGGCAACGCTTCAAATTGAGGGGGGATAGATATAGGTCAAATGTCAGAGGCAGTTGCTTTACACAGAGAGTAGTTGCGGCATGGAACACAGTGCCTGCAACATTCGTAGACTCCCAATTTAACGGCATTTAAATAGTCATTGGACAGGCATATGGACGAGAATTGGAACATTATATTTTAGATGGGCTTCAGACTGGTCCACAGGTCGGCGCAAAATCGAGGGCCTAAACTGCACTGTAAGGTTCTTTGTTTTGTATTCTC
>NW_025177897.1:0-2138 GCF_004010195.1 Chiloscyllium plagiosum | reverse complement strand
GGCAAGGCATAAACATGTATAAATATTAATGTTTCCCAGAGGGGTAAGGCAGGAACACGTACAAACATTAATGTATCCCAGAGGGGTTAAGGGAGGAACTCTTACAAACATTAATTTTCCCCAGAGGGGATGGGCAGGAACATTTACAAACGTTAATGTTCCCCAGAGGGGTAAGGCAGGAACACGTACAAACTTTTATGTTCCTGAGATGGGTAAGGGACGAACCCGTACAAACATTAATGTTCCCCACAGGGGTAAGGCAGGAATGCGTAAAAACATTAATGTTCCCAAGAGGTGAAGGGAGGAACACGTACAAGCATTAATGTTCCCCAGAGGGGTAAGGGAAGAACACGTACAAACAGTAATGTTCCACAGATGGGCAAGGCATAAACTAGCATAAATATTAATGTTCCCCAGATGGGTAAGGCAGGAACACGTACAAACATTAATGTTCCCCAGCAGGGTAAGGGAGGAACACGTACAAGCATTAATATTCCCCAGAGGGTTTAAGGGAGGAACACATACAAACATTAATGTTCCACAGAGGGGTAAGGGAGGAACACGTACAAACATTAAAGTTCCACAGAGGGGGAAGTGAGGACCGCTTACAAACATCAATGTTCCCCAGAGAGGTAAGGGAGGAACACGTACAAATACTAATGTTCCCCAGCAGGGTAAGGGAGGTTCACGTACAAACATTAATGTTCCCCAGAGGGGTAAGGCAGGAACATGTGCAAACATTAATGTGTACCAGAGGGGAAAGGCAGAAACACATATAAACATTAATGTTTCCCAGATGGGTAAGGGAGGAACACGTACAAACATTAATGTACCCCAGAGGGGTAAGGCAGGAACATGTACAAACATTAATGTTCACATGAGGGGAAAGGCAGCAACACATACAAATATTAATGTTCCCGAGAGGGGTAAGGCAGGAACACATACAAACATTAATGTTCCTCAGAGGGATAAGGGAGGAACTCGTACAAACATTAATGTTCCACAGAGGGGGAAGGCATAAACACGTACAAACATTAATGTTCCACAGATGGGCAAGGCATAAACATGTATAAATATTAATGTTCCCCAGATGGGTAAGGCAGGAACACGTAAAAACATTAATGTTCCCCAGTGGGGTTAAGGGAGGAACTCTTACAAACATTAATTTTCCCCAGAGGGGATGGGCAGGAACATGTACAAACATTAATGTTTCCAAGAGGGTTTAAGGGAGGAAAACGTACAAACATTAATGTTCCCCAGATGGGTAACGCAGGAACACATACAAACATTAATGTTCCCCACAGGGGTAAGGCAGGAATGCGTACAAACATTAATGTTCCACAGAGGGGGAAGGCATAAACACGTGCAAACATTAATGTTCCACAGAGGGGATAAAGGAGGAACACACACAAACATTAATGTTCCCCAGAGGGGTAAGGCAGGAACACGTACAAACATTAATGTTCCTCAGAGGGATAAGGGAGGAACACGTACAAACATTAATGTAACCCAGAGGGGTAAGGCAGGAACATGTACAAACATTAATGTTCACAAGAGGGGAAAGGCAGAAACATATACAAACATTAATGTTCCCCAGAGGGGTAAGGGAGGAACATGTAAAAACATGCAATTACCCCAGGGGGGTTAGGCAAGAAAACGTACAAACACTAATGTTCCCAAGGGGGCTAAGGCAGAAACACGTACAAACATTAATGTTTCACAGAGGGGGAAGTAAGGAACGCTTACAAACATTAATGTTCCCCAGAGAGGTAAGGGAGGAACAAGTACAAACACTAATGTTCCCCAGAGGGGTAAGGGAGGAACACATACAAACATTAATGTTCCCAGAGAGGTAAGGCAGGAATACGTACGAACATTAATGTTCCCCAGTGGGGGAAGGCTGGAACACGTACATACGTTAATGTTTCCCAGAGGGGTAAGGCAGGAACACGTACAAACATTAATGTTCCCCAAATGGGTAAGGGAGGAACACGTACAAACATTAATGTTTCCCAGATGGGTAAGGGAGGAACACATAAAAACATTCAAGTTCCCCAGAGGGGTTAGGCAAGAAAACGTACAAACACTAATGTTCCCAAGAGGGTTAAGGCAGAAACACGTACAAACATTAAAGTTCC
>NW_025177896.1:0-2138 GCF_004010195.1 Chiloscyllium plagiosum | reverse complement strand
TCTCCCGATCTCCGTCTCTTCGAATCTCTCTCTTCCGGAAGTTTTTTCTCACTCTTCCTGATTGGCATATTCTCCCTGACATCTCTCTCCTTCACTAACTCTCCCATGCCCTCCGTGAAACACTCTGTCTCGGTGATTCTGTCCCTCCGACTCGCACTCAACTTCCCTGAATCTCTCTCACTTTCTCTCCCCGACTCTGTCTCTCTTACGACTCTCTCGCTCTCGCAAACTATCATTCGTTCCCACCGACTCTCGATCTCTCTCTCCGATTCTCACGCTCATTCTCCCTCTGTCTGTCCCTGACTCGCTCTTACTCTCCCCACTCTTTCTGTCACTCTCCCAAACTTCCTCTCTTCTTTTCTCTCTCTATCTCTCGCTCCCCGACTATCCCCAACATTGTTCTCTCTCCCTGACAACATTTTCCTCTCTTCTGATCCTCTCTCTTCCTGACTCTCTCTCCTTCTTTCTCTCTCTGTCGACTCTCTATCCCCCTCTGACTCTCTCTCTCTCATTTCCGATTTTCTCCAGTTCTCTCCATAACTCTCTCTCTATTACAAACTAACTCTCCTCCTCCCTGTAATTACTCTCTCTATGACCGACTCTCTCACTTCCTGACAATCTCTCGCTACCTCTAATTCTCCCTCTCCCTGACTCTCTGCCTCACTCCTCGCCTTTCCTCCCACTCTCTCCCACATTTTCTTTCTTTCTTTCTCTGTCCCTGACTAGCTTTCTCCCTGATCGCCTCTCTCCGATTATCTCGTTTTCCCTCACTCTCTCATTCTCTCTCTCTGTTCCCGACTCCCTTTCTCTCTGTCCCCAACTCTCTGTCCCCAACTCTCTGTCACTGGACCTCTCACCTTCTCCCTGTCGAGTTCCTTCCCCATCTCTCTGTGGCCCCAACTTTCTCCCTCCCCCCGCGAGTCTATCTTTATCTGGTGGACTCTCGCTGGCTCTGCATAAATCTCGACCTCTGTCTCTTTCCCCTTGACTATCTATCTCTCTCTCCCACATTTTCTCTTTCCTCCTCCGACTGTCTCTCTATCTCACTCATTTTCGCTGTGTCAGGGACTCAGTCTCTCTCTCCCCGACTCTCTTTATTTCCCCGAGGTTGCTCTCTCTCTCTCTCTCTAACCCTGACTTTCCCTCTCTCTCTCAACGGGTCGCTCCCTCTACTTGAATCTCTCACTCTCCGACTCCCACAGTTATTTTCTTTCTCTCTCCACGTGACACTCTTGCTCTCCACGAATCTGTCTCTCTCCTTCTTTCTCTACAAGAATTTATCTCTTCATGAATCTCTCTCTGTCCCCACGAATCTCTGCCTCTCTCTCTCGCCCTGTCTCTCGTTCCTTCTGAACGACTCGAGATCTCTCTCCCCGTCTGTTGCTCTCTCTCCCTCTCTCCCTGACTCTCTCTCTCCCCCACAGTCTCTCGCTGAACCCCTCTCTCCCCTCTTCCTGATAACCATTCTTTCCGTAATCCTCTCTCTCCCTCCCCATTTCTCTCACAGCTCACGCTCGCTTGCAGTGTCATACATACAGTCGCTCTCTCTACCACCCCCCAACCCCGATTCTATCGCTCTGTCTCCGGCTCTCTCTCGCAAACACTCGCTCTCTCTTTCTCTCTCTGTCTCTCTCTCTCGACTCTTTTCCTCTCTCAACGGCTCTACCTCCCTCCCCCTGATTCTCACTCTGTCTCCGATTCTTTCTCTTGCTCATTTCGCTCTCTCCCCAGCTGTGTCTCTCTCCCTAAATATCTCTCGTTCTCTCTCTTTCTTTCTCTCATTGTCTCTCTCTTTCTCTCTCTCTCTTCCTCCTCCTCCCCGAATCTGTTGTTTTCGCACCGACTCTCGTACTTTCTCCATTACTTTCGCCCTATCCCTGACTCTTTCTCACTCTTGCTGACTCTCTCTTTCGATACCTAGCCTTGACACTCTTTCACCCCACTCTCTCCCTGTCTCTCTATGCTTGGCTCTCTCTCTTCTCGAATCTTGTTCTCTCGCTCTCCTTACTGACCAACTGTCTATCACTCTCTGATTACCTTTCTCTCTCCGACGCTGTCTCTCCCTCACTCTCTCGTTGTCTGACCAATTCGATCTCTCACCCCCTGATATTTCTGTCCCTCTAATCGACTCTTGCTCC
>NW_025177895.1:0-2138 GCF_004010195.1 Chiloscyllium plagiosum | reverse complement strand
CGGCCTCAGGATTTGGACAAGTTTAGAGAGATACACTGTAAGATTTTGCCAGATGTGGGGAAAAGATCCCAGAAAATTTAAATACTTGCCGATGAATTTCCTCAATCCGTAAATAAAACATAGATGGGACAAATTGTTTAATTTCGCTTACTTGTTTATAAAGTAAAGGTGAGAGAAACGCCTCTTAAAATTACGAAAGTGTTTCTGCGGATTGAAGATGATTCCCAAGTCTGCTAAGAACATTTAGATAGGAAAGACAGAAAAACAAAGAAGAAAGGTAACGAGGAACTTCAGCGATCAACCTCGAAGAAAGATGTGCTTTGATTTTTGGGACTATGTGGATTCTACCGCAAGTTTGTACCAAACCTCAGCAGCTTAAGGGCATCTTAAACAGATTTGCTGAAGAAGAAGATAAAGTTTCAGTGGACTGATCAATGACAGAAGGTATCTGAAACTTTAAACGCAGTATTAACCACCGCACTGGATTGAGCTGCACCAAACTTTATGAAACCCTTCAAAGATGCAATTGATTATCGGGACATGGGAGGTGGAGCTGTACTGTAACAGGAAGATGGTGGTGGAATTGAACTGTCAGTTGGTTTATTTTTAAAGAAACTCAACATTCAACAGAGGAAATACTCTAAGACCGAAAAGAAATTATTGAGTTTGGTACTGCCCTTACAACATTGTAATGTCTATACTCGGAACAGTATGTCTGAGGCATTTGTGTGGACGGATCAAGAACCTCTTACATTCTTGGAACGATTTAAAGACAAGAATATGCAACTATTTTGTTAGGGCCTTTTGTAACAGACTTTTACGTCGTGGGTCGTCAGAGTGTGATAGCAATTGCGTTATTGCGAATGCAACTGATAAAGCATGGATAAGATTGCATCGATATCACTGGAATCGATCGTTTTGTGTGTGTGTGCGTGTATGTGAACGAGGATTAATGTCGAATGTATTTCACGGTATAAGCGTTAAGAATTAGATCATATAGAAGCCATATTTTCACTATAATGGTTCTTTTCTTTTGTAAAGGAAGAGGTGTTGTGAATTTGATGGCGTGCACTGTTCCTTTAAGAGAGAATGAGAGCTGGAAGGCACCTCTCATGTGACAGAGTTAACTAGAAAATTGAAAGATGCAAAATTTGGTTGTGACCTAGATACCTCACTGTTTGACAGCAGTTCGAATTAAGCAAATCAGTTTAAATTATGCTCCAAGAAACTAAAACCCAACCGAATCCCAATTTTACTGCATTGGTAACATCAAAACACTGAGATGGTTCTATGTTTTGGAATATAAAAACAGGCATTTTGGGTAGTTAGCTAGAAAGAGTAGCAATTGCCATTGAAAGTCGATTATTCACAACATTCTGTACTAAAGTCACATTTTCATCTAAAACATCTTTGTGGCAGAAGGCCGATTATGATCCAGGGAAATCTACAAACAGGAAAAGATCGCCACCAAAAATGACAGCCACTGTCTGGTTTTGAACATTTATTTGCTGTAACTTTATTTGGGACTTTATTGGATCAGTATATTTTTACACAGTTTGAGGTAAACAACAAATCTTTCAGAGAAAGGAAGCGGAGAGTTGCAAATATTTGTGTTTTAATGTTCAGGTTAGAGTTTAAGGATAAAAATGATGTTTATTGTCAAATAGCAAAATTTGTTGAGTACTCTGTCACTTATACTTGAACATATTACGAGGCAAGATGAGCTTTTACGCTTGTTTCATTTAAGTAGCAGAATGTTCTACCACCATGTTATAAAAATCGTCAAGTATTGCGTGGAATGCAGCATTAACCGGGAAGTAGGGGAAGGGGTGCGAGCAGAAGTGCAGGAAATGTGTCAGTTACAGCTGAAGGCTGAATACCCATCAGAGTTTGGGGTGGGATCGAAGGGAAAGTTATTGCCGGGAGTGGGGTGTTTTTCAGGTGAGATAAGGGAGGGCACTTTGCTGGTTACACACTGGAATTCAGCATATGATGGATTTCAACAGATTTCAGCATTTCAACAGGTATGACGGATCCAGAGAGATTGGGTGCATTCAGTCTCACTCAGCTGGTTCAAACACAGAGGGAATCCCTGACTGAAGGAAGCAAAGGAGACAAAATTGAAACTGCAGCTCTTC
>NW_025177894.1:0-2138 GCF_004010195.1 Chiloscyllium plagiosum | reverse complement strand
TGTCTGTACAGGAGAATAAAATCGGCAGTATTTATGCAAATATCTCAAACTTGTAGTCATATTCATCATTTAAGTTTTCTTTACACTAAAATTAAACAGAATACACACAAAAACATGGCAGCATAACACTGCACAATATGATGTAGAGTATAATCACAGACTTCTGTCAGATTTCCAACTATGAGTCATTTTGTTCTGACCCTTGCTCTGACCAGTCAGTTCCTTCCCAACTAGAATAGCACACTAAAATGTGTCTACTGGAACGTTCAACAACATAATTAAAGCTCATCTTAGGAATGTCGTTGAAGCTTTATCTAACATTCTAAATGCATCCCAACCTAGGTAGTAAAATAGCTTCACCGATAGAACACTCCAGTCTAACATTGCTATTTATCAGATTGAGCTTAAATCAAAAGAAGATGAGAATGTTTCTTAAACCAAGAAAAATATCGTATATTGCAAGAGGCACTGCAACAGTTTTTTTGGTTGGAATATTTATATATCAGCGTCTTGCAACAAATCAAATAAAAATGAAGGTGATGGAGACACAGATTGAAAAGTCCATTCGGAGAAAGTGAGGACTGCACATGCTGGAGATCAGAGTCGAGAGTTTAGCACTGGAATAGAAGCACAAGTCAGGCATCATCCGAGGAACAGTCTATTACAATGCGAACCAGGTGGTAGCAACCTTTAGGCAAAGTGGTCAGTTAAACAAAAGGTAAAGTGAATTAATAACTATTGTCTCTGTTCAGCATGTCCTTAGTGAAAATTGTCAGTACATACACCATTACCATGGCAACCACATAACGAATGGAGCAGCTGGAGCTTCCCCAATTTCCCTGGGATAGCATCACAATTGCCACTAGATTTGCTGTGAGAGAGAGAGCTGGGAGAATAAACCGATTCTTGTTTGGATTCGTTTAGATATTCGTGACTGGCAGTGCATGCTGATATTTATTTGGAAATGAGCACAGCTAAAGTAGAACTAAGCCAGGTAAATGCTGTGGCCCTCAGTTTTTTTCTAAAGGCAGAGAACTGAAGATTACTTAAGATTCCAATCATATCAAGGTCAGAAGATTTATGATTTCACAGAGTAATCATGGATTCCCTACAGTACAGAAATAAGTCATTCAGCCCAATGTATCTACACCAAAGTTCCAAACAGTGTGCAACAGAGGTTCTCCATCCTTGCAACCTCACATAGAGTACTCGCTTCCTCACAACTCTCTCCAACCTCCGTCTCCTCTTCACACCACCCCATATCAAAAACTGTGCATTTCACATAGCTAAACCACCAGCCTGCACATCTCTGGACGCTGTGACGCAATTTGGCAAAGATAATCGAAATAACCTGCATATCTTTAGAATGCCGGAGGAAACTATAGCACCAGGAGGAATCCTGTGACAACACGAGAAGAATGTGGAAATTCCATGCAGGCCACCACGCAATGATCGAGTTGAACCCGTGTCTTTGGTGCTGGGAGGCAACAATGCTAACCACTAAGGACGCCATTGTATGTGCGTAGTTAAGTAAAGGTTCTGCAATGTCGGAATTGCTCAGAGTATCGAATCATTCCCTCATGCTCAAGATATTTTGATGTGATCCATGGAGCGATACAGAACAGAACAGAACAGAAACGCTCATCCAATGCGTCCATGCCGACCAAGTTTCCCAACTGAACTAGCCTCTTTTGCCGGCATTGTTTCCATCTCCCTCCTCATCTTTTCTCTTTATGCACTTGTGCCTCTGCCTTTTAAATGTAGTTGTGCCTGCTTCTAGCACTTTCTCTGGCAATATATTCGACATACGAACCGCGGTTTGTACGAAACATTTGCCCTTCAGATCCCTTATAATTCTTTCTCCTCTCGCCTTAAAATTATGCTTTCTTGTTTTGAACTGTTCTTTCCTCGGCAAAGGACATTTGTTATTCACCAACATCCTGTGAAACAGTGAACAATATCCCAGCCTATCCATCCGCTCGATGTAACTAAGTCACGGTCACAAATCGTACTCCCCGCCACCCCACACTAGCCATGAAAAGTTTGGGCAACATTCCTGCAAATTTTCAACGCACCTTCAAGTTTCCTAATCGCCTTGGGACAGCACCTGCGAGTCTGGAATCTGGGGATAACATATA
>NW_025177893.1:1571-2138 GCF_004010195.1 Chiloscyllium plagiosum | reverse complement strand
TCTGTAACAGCATCTATATCAGTGTCTGTAACAACATCTATATCAGTGTGTATAACAGCAACTACATCAGTGTCGATAACAGCATCTATATCAGTGTGTATACCAGCAACTACATCAGTGTCGATAATAGCATCTATCTCAGTGTGTATAACAGCATCTACATCCGTGTGTATAACAGCATCTATATCAGTGTGTATAACAGCATCTATATCAGTGTGTATAACAGCATCTATATCAGTGTGTATAACAGCATCTATATCAGTGTGTATAACAGCATCTATATCAGTGTCGATAACAGCATCTATATCAGTGTCGATAACAGCATCTATATCAGTGTCTATAACTGCATCTATATCAATGTCGATAACAGCATCTATATCAGTGTGTATAACAGCATCGATAACAGCATGTATAACTGTATCTATATCAGTGTCTAAAGCAGCATCTATCTCAGTGTGTATAACAGCATCTATATCAGTGTCTAAAGCAGCATCTATGTCATTGTGTATAACAGCATCTATATCAGTGACTGAAACAGCATCTATATCAGTGTCTGTAACAGCATCT
>NW_025177893.1:0-1550 GCF_004010195.1 Chiloscyllium plagiosum | reverse complement strand
TATCAGTGTCTATAACAGCAACTATATCAGTGTGTGTAACAGCATCTATATCAGTGTTTATAACAGCATCTATATCAGTGTCTGTAACCGAGTCTATATCAGTGGGAAAAACAGTATCTATAACAGCGTCTAAAGCAGCATCTATAACAGCATGTATAACTGTATCTATATCAGTGTCTATAGCAGCATCTATATCAGTGTGTATAACAGCATCTATATCAGAGTCTATAGCAGCATCTATATCAGTGTCTATATCAGCATCTATATCAGTGTCTAAAGCAGCATCTATATCAGTGTCTGTAGCAGCATCTATATCAGTGTCTGTAACAGCATCTTCTCAGTTGCTGAAACAGGATCTATATCAGTGTCTGTAGCAGCATCTATATCAGTGTCTATAGCAGCATCTATATCAGTGTCTGTAGCAGCATCTATATCAGTGTCTGTAACAGCATCTTCTCAGTTGCTGAAACAGGATCTATATCAGTGTCTATAACAGCAACTATATCAGTGTGTATATCAGCATCTATATCAGTGTCTGAAACAGCATCTTCTCAGTTACTGAAACAGGATCTATATCAGTGTCTATAACAGCAACTATATCAGTGTGTATATCAGCATCTATATCAGTGTCTAAAGCAGCATCTATATCAGTGTCTGTAGCAGCATCTATATCAGTGTCTATAGCAGCATCTATATCAGCGTGTATAACAGCATCTATATCAGTGTCTGTAGCAGCATCTTTATCAGTGTCTATAACAGCAACTATATCAGTGTCTGGAACAGCATCTATATCAGTGTCTATAACAGCATCTCTATCTGTGTCTATAACTGCAACTACATCAGTTTGTATAACAGCATCTATATCAGTGTCTATAACAGCAACTACATCAGTGTGCATAACAGAATCTATATCAGTGTGTATGACAGCATCTATATCAGTATCTAAAGCTGCATCTATATCAGCGTCTATAACAGCATCTTTATCAGTGTCCAAACCAGCATCTATATCAGTGTCTGTAACAGCATCTATCTCAGTGTGTATAACAGCATCTATATCAGCGTCTCAAGTAGCATCTGTATCAGTGTCTAAAGCAGCATCTATATCAGTGTCTATAACAGCATCTATATCAGTGTCTTTAACAGCATCTTTCTCAGTGTCTAAATCAGCATCTATATCAGAGTCTAAAACAGCATCTATGTCAGTGACTGTAACAGCATCTATATCAGTGTCTGTAACAGCACCTATATCAGTGTCCATAACAGCATCTATATCAGTGTCTAAATTAGCATCTAAATCAGTGTTTATAACAGCATCTATATCAGTGTCTATAACAGCATCTATATCAGTGTGTAGGTCAGCATTTATATCAGTGCCTGTAACAGCACCTTTATCAATGTCTATAACAGCATCTATATCAGTGTCTGTAACAGCATCTGTATCAGTGTCTAAAGCAGCATCTCTATCAGTGTATATAACAACTACTATATCAGTGTGTATGACAGCATCTATATCAGTATCTAAAGCAGCATCTATATCAGTGACTATAACA
>NW_025177892.1:0-2138 GCF_004010195.1 Chiloscyllium plagiosum | reverse complement strand
TAGGAACAGACTGATAACTAGATGTGAAAGATCATATTTAAGATTAGACAATTTTTATTATTCACTAGGTTTGCTGAACAAAACACAGTTAAGTCATCATGCAATAAATGAGATTAGAGAGAAATATGCAAATTCAATTTTAAATGAATGCACTCGCATATTTTCACAGCATTTCAATCTTACATTTAATATAAATAGATGAGTGGAAAACTAAAAACAAATTTCAGACAACTCATAAACAGATCAATAACTAAAAATTGATATATAGCAGGAAGTGACATTTGTTTATTTAACTGAAGAAGAACTTGACTTTTTTCTCATATTTATACCTTTGAAGCATCACGTTCTACGTGCAGTCTGAACTACGCTCTTCAGAACAAAAGAAAATCAAGGAATATCTTTACTTTGCATATTTCATCTTTGTGAGTGCAAGATTATCAAATATTTTCGCAAAGAATATTGATTGAGTGGAATTAGATACATTCTGTTATTAGCGCACTGAAGAAAATATATAGCAGATACTGTGATTATTGGAATGAACAAATGAAAAAGTACCTAATGCTGAATTGAAAGACAATTCATTCGATTCTTAGATATTTTCTTATCGACATTCAGAGCTGCTCTGGCACAGCTCTGTGCAAGGTGGGAATTGAAATTGTACCCTCTGGTCTGGTAACAGAGACACGACTAGAGTTGCACAAGATTCCTTCATAACATTCCCAACCAGGCTGGGCAGGGCTGAAAACTAATCAGATGTTTATTGTGATAATTGGATTGGAATTAAATGTTTGGATACTGTGTGCAATCTACTGAAAATTCAGTAGTAATTTACAATAATGATGGGAGTTAACAAATGTCTTAATTAAACATGATTTTATGATCATTTGTGGAATGACAACTTGACAGAATTGTGTGATTACTGTGCATTATAAATAAAAACGAATATAATTATTCTATATGTTCATAAGTTTCTCATTTTCTGAAATGCAAATTAAAATGTTTTTGATCTACACGTAAATTGGAACAAAATGATGAATTGGTCGATCAATGTGCCTATTCACCTGAAGACAACTTTTATTCTTTCTGAAAATGTATGATTTCTAAGAAGTCACCATTTCCTGTGATTGTTTAATGAAATAAGATAGATGCCAACCCTTTTTTGTGTGCTTCGAAAAATTCATGGGGATTTAAATGATTTTGCACATGAAAAATATTCAATTGTTATTGTGATTAAAAACACAATAAATGTTAACATTGAAGTGATTTCCAATCAAATCAATTCAAAAGTGTTTCCAAGTTTAAAATGAAAAGCAATATTCAGAATGATTGAGAGATTGTACATTGCAATGGCCTTGCATTAGTTATTATATGAAAACATGGTTCCACATGTACAGCCCTTACCGAATTAAACAATTATTAGGTATTGGCAACAAATCGATTTGAAAACTTCTATTAATGAATTTAAGAATAATGAAGTATGTCCCCTTCCTATTCCACTGAGTAATGTTCAGAAATGAAGATAAATTTTGCAGTGTAAAGTAACTGGTGTTCTCTGAATTCCAATGGCTGAGAAGACTGTGATCTTTCAAATGAGCAAAAGTCAGATATTTAGAAATGATATTGCAATGGCAATTATTGGTCTTTTGTGGGTGTCTTGGCCTTATGAAACAGGTGTTAATATTGTAGCACTCACACTAAAAAATATGGGAGTTATTAAAGGCACATTGTACTTGTTATAAAGCCTCTGTTAAAGTATTGCGTAATTATTGTAATTGATCATTGTTTCTAAAATCCTGATAGATAAATTGACTTAATATTTTGAATGCACTTTGCTCTGATGTCGATTGTATATTCATTAAGATTAATTAACTGAAAATTAAAATATAAAACGTGGTTTTAATAATTAAAAAATCTCAGCAACAATTGAACATAGTTCAACTTTTTTTTGGTCGGTTCATGTCTATTTTATTAATGTAACTTTAATCATGATAAATGATTAGACAAATGTCAGAACTAGGAAAATAATTAGGCCGGGAAAGTGAGTATTATTATGAACAAAACATCGACTTAATGACATTTGGAACAGGAAGTCATTTTGTAGCAAATGACTAATAATTTGTGATTATTGTTCATTGACA
>NW_025177891.1:0-2137 GCF_004010195.1 Chiloscyllium plagiosum | reverse complement strand
TATTATAACGTTAGTAGTCCTAACTCTTCAAGGTAACAGGAAAAATCACTTCACTACACTATGCCAAAAATATGCTAAAAAAGAGGGACTTGCCGACGGTTGCGTCTGTGCAGAGGTCCCACACCATGGCTAATCTGGGATCCTGACCTCGGTAATACCGCTCACCAAAAGAGAAGTGTATGATGTACAACAATTTGACTCAGGCTCATATAATACAAAGTGGGAAGATGAAAGGAGCAAATATATCTTTGCGGGATGGTTCCCAAAGCCAACCCCGAAAACCCAGGGTGTTATCGATAGCCTTAGAATTTCCCCACAGAAAGGAGCCGTGAATACCACCTGTTTCTATAATCAGAATAACGCCACACCCTTCCAATTAGAAAAATCATCTTGTGTCTACACCAGCCAAGCCACTGCCATGACCACTCCCCGAAGATTATCAGAACATATTAGGTATGTGGTTTGAAGGCCTATCCATTTATTCCTGATAAAAATAATACATTCGCGTGACCGAATGTGTAGAAATAAAAACTGCCCCAAAACCAGTAAGGTTGGAGTGGCTGCTGTTACCTTGCTTATATAGTTCTTCACCTCTGAATAGAAAAACATGAGTCCAACCTGAGAAAGGAGGGCGGATAAGATGTAAGACCCGAGAGGTCTTTGAAGGAGACCGTCTGTTGTGGACACTACTCCCAAACTACGGCACGACAAGGGCAGGGGTGGAAATACAGAAACTGGTGGCTGCCCTTGAAAATGTAATTAAAGATATTGCCGGCGCAATGGGAGAAACTCAATCGCAGATATCGGCCATAACCACCGAAATGATAGCAACAAGACTAACAGCTTTACAGAATCGAATGGCTTTAGACTACCTCTTGTCCGATAAAGGGGGAACCTGTGCGCTGATTGGTAAGGAATGCTGCAAATTCATCCCAGATACCTCTTCCATCGATGAAGATAAGGCAGAAATACTAATGAAAAAGATAAAGAACAAAAGAGAAATTGCGGATGAATTCCGAAAAGATGAAAGATGGGGATGGAGTGATTGGGGACTGACCGGTTGGGGAAAATGGTTAGCTAATTTAGGCATTTATGTATTACTAATAACAGTAGGTTTAATAATAGGATTTAACGTGTTAAAGTGGATAATGAGTAAGTTCATAATGTTCTTAGGAGGACAACAATCAGTGATGATCATGACAAAAGTAAGCTCACAAGAAAGAGAGAGTAATAGATTTCTCCTAGAGTTTTAAAAAATAAAACAGACTTAGGAGAGCAGAAACGGCAGGATTGTGAACATCTACACCTTAGGGTGAAAAGAGGACAGAAAATAAAAATTGCAAAAACAACAAATGGTAAAAGAAAAGAAATGGGGGAGTTGTTAGAAATGGGGAAAAGTGTTGTTTTTGCAGATATAGAAAAAGCACACAGAAAAGGGGTACAGCAAGAGAACTACTAACTCTGCACGTATTTAGGGAAGAGTATCTCTACTTTTCGTGTATACTTGTGGTTAATTAAATACTAACTTTGGTGTGTAATTATTATTGCAAATAAGTGCTTTCTAAAAATTATGTTTTCAGCAAAAAGCTACGATAGCCGAAATGTTTGGGCTATACAAAATGATACAAGTTAATGAAATGTCCGAGGATGGAATATATCGGCAGAATTGATACAAAATGTTAAACCAGATCTTGATGTACTGTCGACAAAATAATGTGTGTGTCAGCACTTACAGAGAGGAAGGTTGCCAATCTGGGGAAGGGGGAAGTAATAAAGGTGGAGCGCAGCTGGGCAGTGGTATGGCACAGTAAGAGAGATTGGGTAATTAGGAGTCTGGAGAGATGACCTCACGCAGCTCAAAGGTATAACCATGTAGTGCTTTGAATTCTCTTCACTTCAATTGCTCTCTGCAATTGGTGTCATTTCTTGCAAGATCGTTAATTAAATTGTCTTGTTTCCAGCTTTGGTGGACTCGTATAATTTTATTGAGTTTGTATCTTAAATTAGACTAGGGAAGTTTTCCCTGGAGTGTCGGAGGCTGAGGGGTGACCTTATCAAGGTTTATAAAATCATGAGGGACATGGATAGCGTAAATAAACAAGGTTGAAAATGTGTTGCTGGAAAAGCGCAGCAGGTC
>NW_025177890.1:0-2137 GCF_004010195.1 Chiloscyllium plagiosum | reverse complement strand
CATAATTCCTGCACCTTGGCTTTACCTACCTTTATGGAAAAGCGCCAAGGTCACTTCTTACACCAACAGAAACCTCTTGGTGACAGAAAGATGCATTGCCAATTCTAGCTCTGTTTACCCAAACATATCAATACCCGAAATAAAAACACTAACGCCTTCCACTCGCTTTCTGAGAGACAAAGTAATCCTAAATCCTAAATCCCAATTTGGACCAACAAACAAATCCCGCAAAGAGCCTCCAATCTGTTATGGACAAAGCCAGGCTCATTCAAAACGTTTCAAGAAGGTAGCCCAGACACTTACCTTATTTTTGAACTAAACAATTGGAAAATCGATATTCACTGAGAAAATTTGCTGGCCATACATCTTAATTTAAAACAAAAGTTGAATTTATTTATGAGGTGAATGAATGAAACACAACGAACAGGAAACCGAACACAGAATGACTTATTATATCCGAACTCAAGATACCATCCCAAATTAATGATGATGTTCCAAACTAGTTGCAAAAATGCCAAATACAGCGCTTTGTCCGAAAGGTGAAAAATGAAACTAGGGCTAACAGGCTTGCATTTAGAAGGAGAGTCCAGCCTGGGCTTTCCAGGCCCCCTTTCTTCATCCATACTGCTGCTCAACTGAAGTAAAAACTCACGTGCTTCGACTGACCATTTTCCTTGGATGAGACAAGTTATTTAAAAACAAACTTGAAAGCGTCCTGTTTGAGGCAGTATCAGTTATTTGTAAACAAACATGCCCTAAAATACATCCAAACTGTAGCTGTTTCGGACTCTGGGACGTCTACAACCTCTCTGAAAGAAATGTCATGGACGACATAACCATGCCAGGATGAGCAGTCTCGTCACAGCAGGCTGGGTATTCATTGAACGCATTCAGGCTGCTGGTCCAAGAAACAGCTACATGGAAGATGTTGATCCATGCTGCCATCTCTCTCGTGTAGGACCCTGTGTTTGTCAAGGATTATTTATGGGGATTTTTGCATTTATGTGTGACACATAATTATGTTGATATAACATACTGGTCTTTCAAATCTGTTACGTTGTCCTGTATTCTGCTTTCTTTTGTTTGTGATTAATTCAATACTTTAGCAATTCAATTCTGATTTCTTTCAAAATAATTTGGTTTGATCAGCTGACTCCCGCCTATAATAATCCACGGTAGACCTGCTTAAAACAAATGGCAAAGTAATGATCTGGACGCCTTTCCTGAAATGTTTTGAGGGTGTCTGCCTTAGTCCATAACAGTTGGCGGGGTGGGGAGGGAGTCTTTTTGGCATTTGTCCTCTGCTTCCTAGTTGGCATTAGGGTTGTTTGTATGTTTGTGTTCAGTTTTGAATGTGGAATTCTATTTGTTTAAGTAGTTCTTTCGATATCAATGGCTCTTTCATTGTCCAATAATTTTCTGGGGGTGGAAGAAGTGACTTTGGGCGTTTTGAGCGAAGTGATTAAGGTGAAGCTGCTGGAACTAGCAGACAAGCAGTGGATGGGACCGCCTTCTTTCTTGAAGAAGGGACAGATAATTACGCCATTATCTCATCAGGTAAATTAACTGAAAGGCCATCTCAACATTCAAAGATGACTAAAATTCAATGGAAAATGAAGCATACCGGAAATCTCTCCTCCGGGACCACTATCGTTTGTCAGTTTTATAAATGACGTGGACGAGGATACAAAAGGATGGGTTAGCCAATTTGTGGAAGATACTAAGTTCAGTAGATTTGTGAATAGTAGCAAAAGATGTTGTCGGTGACAGAGAGACATGGATAAGCTGCAGAGCTGGACTGAGAGGAGGCAAATGGAGGTTAATGAGGTAAAGTGTGAGGTGATTCACTTTGGACGAAGTAACCGAAATGCAGAGTGTTGGGCTAATGCAAAAAAACTCTTGGTACTGCATATGAGCAAAGAAATCTCGGAGTCCAGGTACATAGATCTTCAAATTTTCCATCTGGTTGCCACACAGGTTGATTGGTTTGTTAAGAGGGCATACGGCATGTAAGCGTTTATTGTTAGAAGGATTGAATTCCGGAACCATAAGATCATGCAGCAGCTGTAGAAAATTCTGATGCGGCCACATTTTGGTTATTGCTTACAGTGCTGGTCAACCACATTATAAGAAGGAT
>NW_025177889.1:722-2137 GCF_004010195.1 Chiloscyllium plagiosum | reverse complement strand
CCCAGAGAATCCTCGGACAAATCACAACCAGCATAGGGGACTAGTCTACTTTCACTCCTTCTGGAATTGATAGCACCTTTTCATAACTAACATCGATCCTTTCTATTCTAATATCTCTTATCTCATTCTTCTCCCCGACATTATTCTCCTTTACCTGAGTGGAAACCGATGGGAAATGTTCGTTTAGTACTTCTCCCAACTCCAAAGGGTCCCCAATCAACATCCCACTTCTGTCTTTGACTGGCCCTATTCCTACCCCAGTCATCATTTTAATCCTCACATTCCTCGAGAAGGTTTTAGGTTTCTCCTTTATTCTATTTGCTGAAGACTGCTCGTCTTCTGAAAAATCTCTTTAAATCCTTCCTAGCTAATCGGTAACACTCCATCGCATCATCTGAACCACCTTGTCTCTCAACACCTGAGCCTCAGTCTTCTTATTAACAAGAGAGGCAATTTCTGTAGTATTCCATGGTTCCCTTATGCCTCTGCATTTTCTCAAACAGCCTATCACATGGAACCTTAACAGAGGATTTTCTGAAATCCATGTGTACCACGTCAACTGCTCTACCCTCATCTACATGCTTGGTCACATGATCAAAAAAAACTCAATGAGGTTTGTTTTCAATTCTTCCCTGCCTGACCGAGATATGACTATCAAGGAAACGCAATATCTGTTCCTTAAACCAGCTCCACATTTCCATTGTCTGCATCCCTCGCATTTTTCTACCCTATTCTATGCATCTTATGTTTGCCTAATCGCATTATAATTGCCCTTGCCCCATCGATAACGTTTCACCTGTGGCATGAAAGATGTAGTCTATGGGGAAATGGATGTTGTTATCTGCAGTAAAGGAATTGTTACAGAAGAAGAAGCGCCGGATGTATTGGACCGGCTAAAAGTTAATAAATCCCTGTGACGTGATCAGGTCACACCACAGAACTCTGTGAAAAGTAAGACAAGTGATTTATGGATCACTTGCTGAAAATTGTGTCATCGATCATCACAGGTGTGGTGCCATAAGACTAGGCTGGATAATATGACACCACTAATTAAGAAAGGAGGTAAGGAAAAGCCAGGCAACGACAGACCTGTGAGTCTGACGTCGGTGGTGGGTAAATTGCGGAGGGAATCCTGAGAGACAGGATTTAATGTATTTGGAATTGCAAGACTGATTATGGATGGTCAGCAATGGCGTGATGCGTGGGAAATTATGTCTCCTTAAATTGAATGAGTTCTGTTTTGAAGAATTAACAAAGAGGATTGATGAGGGCAGACTCGTTTACGGGATCTCTGTGGACTTCTATAAGGGAGGTCGACAATATTCCCCATGGGAGACTGGTTAGCAAAGTGAGGTGATCCAACCATTTGGATTCAGAACCGGCTCGAAGGTAGAAGACAGAGGGTGGTGGTGGAG
>NW_025177889.1:0-478 GCF_004010195.1 Chiloscyllium plagiosum | reverse complement strand
CAAGGATGTTGCCAGGGTTGGAGGATTTGAGCTACAGGGAGAGGCTTAACAGGCTGGGGCTGTTTTCCCTGGAGCATCGGACGCTGAGGGGTGATCTCATAGAGGTTTACAAAATTATGAGTGGCATGGGTAGGATAAATAGACAAAGTCTTTTTCCTGAAGTCGTGGAGTCCAGAACTAGAGTGCATAGTTTTAGAGTGAGAGGGGAAAGATATAAAAGCGACCTAAGGGGCAACGTTTTCATGCAGAGGGTGGTACGTCTATGGAATGAGCTGTCAGAGGATGTGGTAGAGGCTGGTAAAATTGCAACATTTACGAGACATTTGGATGGGTATATGAATAGGAAGAATTTGGATGGATATGGGCCGGGTGCTGGCAGGTAAGACTATATTGGGTTGGGATATCTGGTCGCCATGGGCAGGTTGGACCGAAGGGTCTGTTTCCGTGCTGTACATCTCTATGACCCTATTACTTAATG
>NW_025177888.1:0-2137 GCF_004010195.1 Chiloscyllium plagiosum | reverse complement strand
TTTCCCTGGATTGAACTCCATCTGCCACTTCTCCCCCAGCTCTCCAGTCTATCTATATTTTCTCTTATTCTTTGACAGTCCCTGAAGCTTTCTGCTACTTCACCAGTCTTCGTGTCATCTGCAAACGTTCCAGATTATTTATGTCTATCACAAACAAGAGTGGCCCCAGCACTGATCCATTTGGAACACCATGGTCACTTTCCTCCATTTGGAGTAAGTCTCTTCAACTACTACTCTCTGTCTCCTGTTGCTCAACCAGTTCTGTATCCACCTAGCAAGAACACCTTGCACACTATGTGACCTTGCTTTCGCAATTAGTTTACCGTGGGGAAACTTATGAAACGCCTTACGATAGTCCATGTATATGATATCTACAGACCTTCTTTCATATTTCAACTAGATCACTTCCTCAAAGAAAGCTATCAAACTGAAGGCATGATCTCCCCCGCACAAAACTGTGCTGCCTATCACTGACATGCCTATACTTTTTCAAATACAAATACATTTTTCCCTCAGTACCTTCTCCAGTAACTTTCCCAGCACTGACGTTAGACTCACTGATCTGTACGTACCTGGAATAACCCTACCAACCTTCTTGTACAGGTGGTCAACATGACAAAACCTCCAGTCCGCCGACACCTCACCCGTGTTTAAGGTTGCCACAAAGATGTCTGTCAAGGGATCAGTTATTTCCTCTGTCGCCTCCCTCAGCCATCTGGGGCAGATCCCATCCGGTCCTGGGGATTTATCCACCTTACTAGCCGATAGCCGACCAAACAAATCTTCCCTACTTATGTCAACGTGATCTAGAGTTATCAAACTTCTACCTCTAATATCAACATTCATCATGTCCCTCTCCTCAGTGAGCACTGATGCAAAGTAAGCAATCGGAATTTCACCCATTTTCTCAAGTTCGACACACAGCCTTCCTTCCTTATCCTTTAGTGGACCAATCCTTTCTCTAGTTACCCGCTTGCTTCTTATATAAGAATAATAGACTTTCGGAATCTCTTTAACTCTGCTCACTAAAGTTATTGCATGACCCATTTTATCCCGCTTGATTCCTCGTTTGAGATTGGTCTTACTCTCCCGGTATTCCTTCAAGGCCCATCCTCTTCTTAGCTCCCTGGACCTTATGTACACTTCCCGTTTCCTCTTGACGAGTTGCACGATTTCTCCTGCCATTTATGGTTCACGAAACTTGCCTTTCCTATCATTTGCTTTCAATGGGATATGACTATCCTGCACTATCTTTAACCCATCTTGAAAGTCGCCGACGTATTAAATGTGGACTTCACTTCGAATATCTGTGTCCAATCCACATTTCCGAATTTTGATAGAACTGGTCTTGGCCCAGTTCAGTCCTCTTCCTTGAGGAACACTCTCATGTTTGTCTATGAGTATTCTAAAACTTAAGAATTGTGGTCACTGTTCCCAAAGAAGTCCCGCACCGCAACTTCTACCACCTGGCCTGGCTCACCCCCCAACACAAGGTCCAATATGGCCCCTTCCCTCGTTGGAGAGTTGACATACTGCTCTAGAAAACTCTCCTGGACGCTTTGTACAAATGCTTCTCTATCCAGACTTCTGACACGAAGTGTATCCCATTCAATATTGGGAAATTTACAATCACCCATCAAGACCACCATGTTGCTGCTACATTTTTCATAATTTGTTTGCCTATTTATTCTTCTACCTCACACTCACTGTTGGGAGGCCTGTAGTACAGCCCCAACAGTGGACCTGACAACAGGGTCACGGAGGTTATGGTCTTTATGGAAATTTGATAGGGGTTTCGCCGGAAATTTATCTCTGGTGGAGGAGTTCGTTTGTAGACAGCAAAAATGGCACAGAATGGTGCGACTAATACAGAAGTGGTTGGGCGGAAGTTGATGATTAGTGTATTTCTGTTCTTGTTGCAGTTGGCTGGCGGGGATTCGAGGGCGGACGTGCGGAAAGTGCATGAGATGCGTTGGACGGCATCATCTACCATTTGGGTTGGGAAATTGTAATCTTTAAAGAAGGATGTTAGCTGGCGTGCTGTGGTGGAACTGGTCCACCTGGGCGCACTTGCAGTGGGGTCGGATGAATTGGGAGTAAGGGATAGCATTTTGACAGGAGGCACGATGGGATGAGA
>NW_025177887.1:0-2137 GCF_004010195.1 Chiloscyllium plagiosum | reverse complement strand
TTCATGGGTCAATGAGGATGCCTCACTCAAAAAATAATGACCAAAAGGGTGAAACACAATCATTACACTGACCAATGACGAGATATCATTCACAACACGACCAATAGAGACAGACATCAAGCTGTCGCTATTAATGGAGGACGGCCTTGTCCAGGCATCATTATTGAGGGAGCACCACGCAGTCGTAAGGTCATTACTGAGGCAGTACAGCACTGTGAGCACTGTATTGAGGTCTTGCCTCAATGTCAGATGATCAGTACTGAGGGTGTGCAGAACTGTAATAGGGACACAGTTTTCGAATTCCTAACTCAGTAACAGTGGCTGGGAGAGGGACATGGCATTTAGCCCACTGACTGAGTAATGCTGACTGGGGCAGGGACAGGTTATTTAACTCACTGATTGTGTAATACTGACTGAGACAGGGGTATGGGAATTAAATCACTGACTCAGTAATACTGACTTGCGACAGGGAACCGTATTTAAATCACTGAATAATTCTGACGGGGACAGGACACGATATGTGCTTCACTGACTCAGTAATACTGACTGGGAGATAAACATGGTATTTGATTCACTGACTCAGTAATAAAGACTGGTACACGGATACGGTATTTATTTCACTGACTCGTTCATACTGACTGGGACAAGGAAGCGGTACTTAATTCACTGACTCAGTAACATTGACCAGAACAGGGGACGGTACTGAATTCACTGTCTGAGTAATACTGATTGGGACATAGAGATATTATTTAATTCACTAGCTCAGTCATACTGACGGTGTCAGGAATACAGCAATCAGTTCACGGATTCAATAACACTGACTGCGACAGGAACACGGTATTTATTTCCTTGAATCATTAATATTGACTGTAACAGGGGTACGATATTCAATTCACAGACTTCGTAAAATTGACTAGTTTCTTGTTACAGACCAAAGATGATACACGCTCAATAGATTGGCCATGTTAAATTGTCCAGGTAAAAATCCATCGTGTCCAGAGATGTGCTGGCTAGTTGGACGAGGCTTTGAAATGCAGTGGTACAGAGATGGGGTGGGGCGGGATACTCTTTGGAGGGCTGGTGTGACGAGATGTGCTAAGTGAGCTCCTTCTCGACTGTCAGGATTGTTGGATTCTATAAGTAGTGAAACCAGTCATGTATCTGGTTGGACTGTGAGAATAATTGTGAGATTGATGATGTATCAGGATGAACAGTGACAATACTAGGGAGGTCATTGAGGTACCTGTATGTACAGTGACAATAAGGGAGAGGCCAGTGATGTATCTGACAGAGAGTACTAATGAGGCAGATCAGTGATGATTCAGAATGGGCAGTAATGGTATGAGTGCAAGCATTCAAAGGACGTTCTGTATTATGTGGAGTTGTCCTTTCGATGATGGATGCATGTCAGTCTGATGGGAAGGTCTGGTTGTGCTTTTGCTTGTTGGGACGAGTGCAAGTGTTCGCAGGAACAGTATGTTATTCTGATGAGCTACATTGGTTTGGGAATTTATATTCCACCATTTGTTTTTATTCAGTTCAAATGATTGCCTAAATTTGACTAACCTGGGCAGCAATGCTGAGAAAGTGAGAAGAATCACGGTTAAATCAGTGAGGGCAATGTATTTGTTTATGTAGGATAGGTCCAACACTAGAGTACAGACGGGCACCTTTGAGATTTATTTTCACACTTGGAATAAAGCATCCAACTGCAGCATCGGTTGAAAATGATTTGTGATCTCTGAATGGCGATCATGTCTTTAACTGGAGAGTGCTACTGTTGACAGATCTCAGATTCTTTATTTGTTATTTCATTATAATGCACTGAGTAACACCGCTCCTTCGGAATTGGGATTAAATGTGTTCGCGTATTTTGCTCGTTCATTTAAAAGATTTGAAAATCAACAGCAAACCTGAGTAATTCTGCAAACTCGATCTCCACAAAGAGCTTCCATACAGCATAAGGCAGCGTCTCTGGGGATGCATCAGCTCGGAGTTTCAAACAAAGAGCTTGCCAGCTACCTGAAGGGATAGATCACCACGGACAAAAAAAAATGCTTCGACCAGTTCAACACGTAGCAATAATGTTAGACACCATCCTTTTTTTTGGCATTGCTTGTATTGCAGGATAACAATT
>NW_025177886.1:0-2137 GCF_004010195.1 Chiloscyllium plagiosum | reverse complement strand
ATCTCACCTGTCTACCTTTTCCTCAGAAGGCAAACTGTTCATCCCAGACTCCAGCAGACGTTGTGTGTACTGCTTCTGAAGTTTTACCATTCTACTGCAAGTACAGTGAATGATACTACACAAAGCACTTCAGCTACAGTCTCATCAATGCTCTGTATAACGGAAACACAGCCTCCGGAAGTAAGGCAATGCGTTCATAGAATCATACACATGAAAATGCCTTTCAGCCACCGACTCTGTGTCAATATCCTACACGAATGTAACTTCCAAGAAATTGGTCTGTGGCATTTGGTATTATAACAGTTCAAATGGACATTACATGGCCTTTTAATTTTCTGATAGCTGCCACTTTTACTACCATCCGGAGAGTGCATTCTTCAATTTCACTAATTGAGGAAAAAAAGGATCAAATTCTCCTAGCTCTTATTTTTATATCATAGCCCTGTGTTCGTGACTCTTCAAATGATAATAGCTGAGTGCTATCCACCCTGTGCACACCACTCATATTCATATACACTTCAGTTATGCGCCCCGTTCCTAACTCTAAGTCGCTAAAATAAATTCAAGCTATCCAACCTCTCGACGTATCTGAAATGCTCCAAAAAAACTGTTGTGTGACGCCATAGTCTTACCAGACCACAGGGTCTGCACTCTCAATAGAGAGAGAAGGGAATGTGGTGATTCAACCTGAGGGCCACTGGACTTCTGGTGTGAGAGGAGGTTGTGAATGAAAGTCCTTCATTTAATCTCAAACCTGTGATGGGAATTGAACCTTCACTGTTGGCTTTACATTGCCATGTCAACAGGCAATATCCTGGTAAATCTTCTCTGCAACCCTTATAATGCAACAATGCAATGACATCGTATGGACAGTAGGTTAAAATTAATGGCGTTCTTTAATCAACTGAGGCGATTAGACTGCTCAGAAGAAAAAAAATGCTTCCAGAGTCCGAAAGACACATTCCTTTTCATCATATTCTGCAGTGAGCTCCAGTGGACTTGTTTTGTTGGTACAATAGAGTCTGAACAGTTTGGCTTATTGAGGAGTCTTCGATGTTGACCTGAATGCACTACTTCGTGATAAAGAAATGTTGCATCTTCTACAAAAGCAGGACACCCAGCCAACCATCTGCACCACTGATATGGACGCACCAAGTTGCCAAAAATACTGAAATAGTTCGTTGACACATTATCAGTGTTTTACGCATGCTAGCTCTGATACAACCAAACAGAGAAAAATATGCTTTCTCTCGCACAAGTGTGGACATGAGATTTCCAACTATCGGATAACATGGGTTTTGTATTGGTATTTAATACTTCTAATAAGGTTTTGTATCTATGAGAGTCCAGTGCAGGAAATGATCTCTGGACTCATTTATAAGATTCCGCGTGCACTTGCTGCATAGCAAAGGATTTCACAGATTCACAAATGGAAGGACTTGAAACAACAACAATGGAGAACCCATAGTCGTGCTCAAGAATATCATCGATGCTTAAATTGTGTTGAAATATATTTGCTGGACAATAGATATGAAAGACACATTCAAGTTGTAAACACAAGCTGCAAACTTCAAAGTAAGATCTACAAGCACAGGAAATTTAACATCCTTATCTTTGTGCAGGATAATGTTGTGTGAAAAATCCATTTTCCATATAATTACATTTGCATTGGGAATCAGAACGGCAAGAAAATTAATTCAAGTAAATGGTGCAGAAAGACACTGAGAGTGGACGCAGTGAGAGGCTTTGCTATAGACTTCAGTGGCTACACTGTTGAAGAGTGTGAACTGTCTGAGGCGAAGCAGGACATTTCACACATCCAACTTGCTCCAGCATTCTACGACAACAAGTTTAATCTTCATCCTCGGTGTCTTTTTTCATTGTAGTCTGTTATTCCATTAGTATTTTTTTTTCTGGACCCCGCCAGTCCACAAGCCTCTATAATCTGCAATATTGTCCTGTTCCACCCTCAACCATTAGCTACTATATCATAATGTGACGTGTTACTCAACATACGTAATTTAACCATCTTCCATTCCTTGAAATTAAATGTCCTTCAGTTTCACCATGCTCGATTGTGCCTTAACCTCTGCCTTAAGAATTATTTCTCTTCTATTTTTGACACTCCATCACCCTC
>NW_025177885.1:0-2137 GCF_004010195.1 Chiloscyllium plagiosum | reverse complement strand
CTTGAATTCTGATACAAACAAACATGCTGGAGAAATTGAAACATAGTTAATGTTTCAAGCCCAGTATGACCTTTTAGAACAAACTCCAATGAAAATCTTAAGCCTTGTTGAATCAGAACTAACTTCTTAACAGCACATTGCAATCTATGGTCGAATTTTGAGTGACTGCAATTGTAAGGTTCCTGTGTTAATCTCTGCAGGGCCTGACATCCTGAGGGATAATTTTAAAGAGATGATACAAATGACAATTGGGTTCATTACCAATCACCCCTCTGCTTCTCAACGCCTATACCCATGTAACTGCTGGATGGTTGTTCAAAACTCATCTAGTTCATGAATGTCCTTTTAAGGAAGGAATTGACTGGTCTATCCTGACCAATATGTGATACCAGAACCATAGCAATATGGTTGATTCTTTTTTTTAATATAGATATTTTTATTGGAAATTTAACATTTTTACAAGTTTACAAAAATAAAAAAAACTCTCAAGTATAAACATTGATATACAATTAAATCTTAAATAAATAAAAATCAAAATTTAACAAAAGAAAAATACCGAAAGAAAAAAAACAAAACTCAACTAACTATTAATCTAAGCTACAACTAACCAGAGTGTATAATGAAGTCTCTTACATTATTCAAATAAGAGAAAGAAAAGAAAACCAACAGATAACACAGAAATTGGATAGTGAGATACATGCTCGGAACGTGTTAACATCAAATGTAACAAAACCCGTATTCGTGCGGGATTCCTCTCCCAAGGGGCCCTGGACCAGCCAGGTTCGCAATCTCAATTAAATAAAAGCCCTTGTTAGCTTAGCCGAAATATCTGTATTTATATAATTTAAGAAGGGCTGCCATATTTTATGAAATAATTCAGTCTTTCGATGCACCATATTTGTAAGGAAGTCAAGGGGAATACATTCCATAATTAATCTGTGCCAATTTGAAAGTCCAGGGGGGCCCTCAGCCACCCAGTTTACCAAAATATTTTTCCTTACACAGAAAGAGAAAATAGAAAATAATCTCTTCTCGTGCATATCCAGGGAGGGAAAGTTCGAAAAGCCCAAAAGGAGAGATACAGGGTCCACTTTAATTTCCATTCCTAAAATTTCTGTCAGGGAACTTGCTACTTTAGTCCAGTATCTACGAATCTTACGACAGGTCCATAGGCAATGTACAAGAGTGCCCACCTCTATTTTACATTTGGGACACATTGGAGATGCTCCTCCCTTAAATTTTGCCAATCGATCCGGTGCTATATGGGCCCTATGAAGTATCTTCAGCTGGATAGCCTGGGTTCTGTTGCAGATGGTGATTCTTCTGGCATTTTCCCAAATGTCATTCCACGTTTCTATAGAGATTTCTAGTCCCAAATTCTGATTCCATGTTTTAAGCAGATTGTCCATATCTCCCGATACTTCATCATGTAGTAAATGATAAATAGTACTGACGGAAGATACCCTCATTGGCTGTAGCACTCTACATTCTCTATCTGATTTATAAAGACTATCTAATAACGTAGTCTTCTGTATATAATCTCGAATTTGGAAGTATTGAAAGAGGTCTCCATTAGGTAATCCGAATTTCTGACGCAGCTGTTCAAAAGACATCAGGACCCCTTCTTTAACTAGGTCCCCTAAACATGAGATACCCTGGATCTCCAGAGTTTAAAAGTGGCATCTGTAACCCCCGGTTGAAATCCCCATGCTCCCACTATCGGAGCATAGGGGGACGTTTTATGTGAGTTGCCCTCATTTTGCCGCATTATATTCCAAGCTTTAATTGTGTTTAGTATTATAGGGTTTTAACAGTGATCCGTAAAGATTTTCCTCTTGTCTGAAAATAAAAGGTTAATAAGTGGGCATTTTACTTGAGAAGCCTCGATGTCCAACCAGATTGATTGTGGATCAGACAAGACCCAATCAGCTATGTAACTTAATAGGGAACTTAACTGATATTTCCTAAAATCTGGGAAGTCCAATCTTCCCCTTGCCTGTGGAAGCTGTAGCTTCTTCAGCTTAATGAGGGGCGGTCTACGATTCCAGATAAAGGAACCCAACCAGCGATATAATTTACGTAGTGCCAGCCTCGACAGCATCAAGGAAGCATTCTCATAGGGTATAGGAGATGGGGC
>NW_025177884.1:0-2137 GCF_004010195.1 Chiloscyllium plagiosum | reverse complement strand
CATTGTGGTGAAGCATCATGAAAGCCTGGAGGGTAGAGGGTCAAACTCGCTCCAGTAAATTGGGAAAGTACAGTATAACATTCAGTGAGAGACAAGCAATGGTTATTCGACTCATAGAGTCCTAGAGCACGGACACAGGTCCTTCAGCTCAAAGTGGTCCATTCAGAACAAAATGTACATTCACACAAACTCAATTCCCTGCCATTGCCCTGTATCCTTCTAATCATTCCCTATCCGTCTATTTGTCCAAATGCCTTTTAAATGTTGTTAATGTATCCACCTCAACCACTTGGTTTGCATATGGAATGAGCTCCCCCAGCAGCTCATTCCATATGCATACCAAGTTGTGTGTAAAAATCATTGCTCGTCAGGTTCCCTTTTATTCTTACCCCATGACCATAAAATGATGCCCTCTAGTCCGTCATTGCTGTCCAACCCTGGGAAGAAAAGACTGGGTGCATTCACTCTATCCATGCCTCCTGTGGTCTATAAGATCGCTATCAGTCTCATATTCTCTAAAGTAAAAAAATCCTAGCTTGTCCAACCTCTCCCTAAAACTCAGACCATTAAGACCTTAGCAGCGTCCTTGTAAATTTCTTCTGCACTCTTTCCAGTTTAATAACATCCTTCCTATAGCAAACTGAACAAAACTGATGATGACGCTTCAAATAATGCCTCACCAGCGTCCTGCATAACTGCGATGTAACTCCTTAACTTCGATACTCAGTGCTCTGACTGATGAAGGCCAGTGTGCCAAAAGCCTTCTTCACTGCCCTGCCTACCTATGAATCAGCTTTCAGAGCACCGTACACCTGAACTCCCAGGTCCCTCTGCTCCACTAAACTCCTTTAGGCCCAAGCATTCACCATGAAACTCCAACCTTGACTCAACTTTCTAAAATGCAAGAACTTACACCGATCTGTATTAAACTGAATTTTCCATTTCTCAGTACACTTCTCCAGCTGATCAAGGTACTGCTGAAATTTCTGAAATTCCTAATAACCTTCCTCACTCTCCATGATGCTGCCTATTTTAGTGTCGTCATCAAACTTACAAATCATGCCTGTGCATTCTCATCTAGATCATAGATGCATTTAGTAGATAAATTATATATTTATATATATATATATATATATATGTATATATATATATATATAGATGTATGTAGTAGATAAATTATATATTTATATATATGTATTTTTTATATTTATATATATATATATATATATATATATAAACATATTACATGCATCTATGATGTGGCTGAGAGCGTATATATATATTATATTATGTATTATACACACACACATACATATACATATGGAAAGAAACAATGTTCCCAGCACCAACCCCTGAGGTATTTCACTATTCACAGGTGTCCAGTCACACAAGCATCCTTCCTACATTACCCTCTGCTTCCTAACACCAAGCCAATTGTGTATCTAATTTACCTGCTCTCCCTGGATTCCAAGCGATCAAACATTCCAGAGTAGCTGATCTTCTGTAACCTTATCAAATGCCTTACTGAAATCCATATAGGCTATGTTAACCATTCTGCCCTCATCAGTGATTCTCGTCACTTCATCAAAGTACTGTAACAAGGTTGAGAGCCATGATCTCTCTTGCACAAAATCATGCTGACTGCTGCTAATCAAACCCTGTCTTTCAAGTGCATGTACAGAGGAACCACGATTGTCCAAATATCAATTATCCGAAATTTTGATTATCCGAAGGGGACCTCAAGGTCCCGATCGAAATATTATGCCTTTCAACCCTGATTGCGTCTTTTGTTTGGAGGTACAATGATTAAAAAAAAAACCTGTCTTACTAAAATGCTGCCAAGAACAGTCCAGGCACCGTCTCCAAAAGACTGAGCTCCCACCTTCTCTCTCTCTCTCTCACCCCACACTTTCCCTGGAGTTCTACACAGGGGTTTACCCTAAACCCCCCTCCCCAGATAACTGGGCCAACATTGTCCTGTCCACAGCAAAGGTGGAACTTGTCAAAACGTGTGTGTGTGTGTCTGTGTGTGTGTGTGTGTGTGTGTGCTATTTGAAGACTTACCCCACAAAGACAGCAGCAGCTGTCGTGTTGGCCCTGCTGACCCAGGGAAGCAGGTTGGGGATACCGGTTTGGG
>NW_025177883.1:0-2136 GCF_004010195.1 Chiloscyllium plagiosum | reverse complement strand
CTAACCTGCACATCTTTGGACTGTGGGAGAAAACCAGAGCACCCAGAAGAAACCCACACGGGGAGAGTGTGCAAACTCCACACAGTCGCCCAAGGCTGGAACTGAACCTGGGTCCCTGGTGCTGTGAGGCAGCAGTGCTAACACTGAGCCACTGTGTTAAGTATGTCATTCAGTAATTCTCAAGATGCATCAGATATGTACAGGTAATTCTTCTATAACACGATGGTTGCATTCTCATGCAACCCTGCATTACAGAAAAATCGCACTTTAGAAACAGCGCTTAATGTATTGGTGATGCAATCGTGTTACAGCCAACGCACATTTTAAAAGCTTATACTTTAGAAACAGTGCCCCCGATTTGTCAATTGTGTTACAGCAAATTCGTGTTAACGAAATTCACAGAACGACCTGTGGCTTTGGATTGCACCAGGATTTGAGGTGCCAGCAATCTAATGATTTGATATCAATAGAAAATAATCTTCTTTGCTATACTGGATACTTGATCAGCTAAACTCAACAGACTAATCAGAATTTTTAAAATACTTGTTTCACTAAGTGGGAACGTAGGGACATTAGAACAAGGATATCTGGTGCCTGATTACAAACTAACCACCTACCAATTTCCCTTACTTGTTGGAAAGGAAGGCTCTCACCATTATTTTTGATGACTGAAGTTTAAAAGTGCAGATTTTTAATATCATGGAAATTGGTCCGATCTATATAATTGGTACGTCCAGTTCACTCTGGAAGTTCAAGTTGTTGCGGCAACATGCACTTTTTACATACATGTTGTAGTCTACAGCTGTGGATAGGGAACAAAGTCAGAAGTCACATGACACCAGGTCATATTCCAGCAGGTTTATTTGAAATCACAAGCTTTCGAAGTGCTGCCCCTTCATTTTTTAAATGTTATCACTGCACCTGCATCCACCACTTCTTCTGGCAGTTCATTCCACATACGAACTACCCTCTGTATGAAAAAGTTGCTTCGCTGCTCACCTTAAAATTATGCCTTCTAGTTTTGAATTCCCCTACGCTAGGGAAAAGACATTTGCTATTCACCTGAACTACGCCCCTCACGATCACTCCTCAACCTCCAACATTCCAGTGAAAAAGATTCCAGCTTATCCAGCCTCTCCTTATATCTCCAGTCCTGATGACATCCTTTTAAATCTTTTCTGCACCCTCTCCAATTTAATATCTTTCCTATAGCAGGGCGACCAGAACTGTACACAGTACTCCAAAAGTGGCCTCACCAGCATCCTGTACAATATGATGTCCCAGCTCCTGCACTCGATGTTCAGAACAATGAAGACAAGCACGCTAAACACGTTCTTAACCACCCTGTCTACCTGTGACACCACTTTCAAGGAACTATGTACCTGAAGTGAGTATCGCAGATGCTGGAGCTCTAAGTCTTTCTGTTTGACAACATTCCCAGGGGCCTATCACTAACTGCGTAAATCCTGCCCTTGCTCATCTGAACAAACTGCATCACCTCGCATTTATCTAAATTAAATTCCATGAGCCACTCCTCAGCCCAGTGGATCTAGATCCCTTTGTAACCTTAGATAACCTTCTTCACTGTCTAACATACCACCGGTTTTGGTGTCGTCCACAAACTTACTAACCATGCTTCCTGTATTCTCATTTAAATCTTGGTCTCCTTAATTTAAATCTTCCTTTTCCACTTAGTGAAACAATAGGCCAAAATTGTACTTAGATATGCGTAGCTACTTTCCCCTCATCTGACCTAATACAATCCCTATCTCTCCAAGCCAGATATGGCAAAATGAACACTGAGCACATTTATACACCAACCAAGGATAAAGAGATGCACAAGTCTAGCAGAAATAAACAAAAGGCAGATTGCGATAGAACATGACAGGCAAGCATTCAACACGAGAGACTGAGATAGCCAAAACCAGCCTTTAGAAAAAGACCCATGATTTTTCTTTTAAATTAATAATGTTGACTGAGGGATAAAGGGTCACCGGGGAGCATTTCATTGCCAAGGGATCGTTCACATCCACCTGAAAACGGTGTATCATTTGAAAGATGGCACTTCTGACAGTGCAGCACTCCCTTGGGGAGATCAGCCTGGATTCTGTTGCTCAAGTCCCTGGGGGGGGGGGG
>NW_025177882.1:0-2136 GCF_004010195.1 Chiloscyllium plagiosum | reverse complement strand
TATCTAATCGGCATTCAACTCATTAACTACCCAACCCACCCCATAATATCCCTCTCATTCAATACCACCCGATGCTCCCACCCATCAAAGTTGTAGCTAACCACCATCACCCGCATGCCCCTTGGTATTCCGTGATCCCTGGCACTGGTGCCATCTTCAAAAGTCACATGGATGAGCTTTCTCAGGTTGCCACTGCCCTGCACAGTTTATCCTGACCATGGCAGATAAGGGCCAATTACACCATGGTTTGTCGACAGAGACACGATGGTTCTGGTGGATGGGCTAGTACAGAGGGGGACCATTCTCTTCCCAGCGGGGGCCACACCACTAGACACGGCGAGGCATGCTCTGAGCTCACCACCCAGCATGCAGCATCTTCCCCCTCTCTCTCCTTCCCCTCTCCTATATCTCCATCACTAATAGCAATGCATGGATACAACACTGTTGACTGACTCCCTCTGGACACCTCCCCCCTCCCTCACCTACAACAGACTAACAGCAAGCGGGGTCATCCACTCTCACCCTCACTCCATCCTTCCCAGTCTCCTATTCAAGGACAAACAGCTCGGAATAGGATACAAAGAATGAAACCGGGTGGTGGAGTGCCCGATATCCATCTCCCCACCCACTACCCCTTTACCTGTGTGTCTGTATTTGACTCTGTGGGCATCTATACGTCGGTGCAGGTCCGACAGTCTCTGTGGTGTTTAAAATGACACAATCTCTCCCTCAGCTGGCCTCCACACCCTACTGCAGTATGGGTGGGAGAGAGGGCAGCAGCTCACAGTACTATCTAAACTGACAGCATCATCATCACACACGCACAGACACACACATACTCACACACAATGCTGGTCGAAGGTGGAGGGTTGCAAATATACTTAGGCCTGTCAGAATGGAAATGCTCACATCTGAGTGAACCATTTTGTCAGGAGATGAGATGAATTGATTTCACATTCTGTGACTTGCAATGCTTAAAAATTATGTGAGAATGTATTGCAAAGTCCCGAAAAAGGCCCAGTAGTGTTGGTAATGACGCAGGAACAACATTGCTTAGTATCAGACAAAACTGCTCTGTGCGTCCAAAGATACTATTTCAAAAATCAAATGGCTGTGTAATTTGAGAGATTCACAGCAAAGGATTTGTTATCTTCTCAGAGAGTGAAAAACTGTGCCACTGATGCAGTGGTGTGGGGAGTCCAGCAGAGGCTGGTATTGTATGTATCTAATCATAAAACTCAGTGGTTCGCACTGGTGCCTCACAGTGCCTGGCACCCATGCTCAATTCCACCCTCGGGCGACAGTCTGTGTGGAGATTAACATTCTGCGTGGGTTTCCACCGGGTGCTCTGGTTTCCAGCCACAGTCCAACAATGTGGATGTTATGTGAATTGGATACGATAAATTGTCCATAGTGCCCAGGGATATGTATGTTAGGGGCATTAGTCAGGGAACCACGTAGAATATCATTTGAACTGGTCTGGGTGGGTTACTCTTGGGAGCAGACAGGAAAGGGAGATTTAGTTACAATCGCATCAACAATGTACATTCTGAATTGTGCAGCAGGTGCGAGGGGCTGAATGGCCAGCTGCTGGACCTAACCCATGTGTTGTTCTCTCAAGCATTCAGTAATGTTACAGAGGTAAAGGAAGATCTCATTCAGCCAGTCAGCATCGTTATAATGAGACAGGTGGAGACCATTCTGTCCTCTATGGATTTATGGAGGAATAGATTGATGTCATTCAGCCGCTAAGTACATTACACAACATAGGCTGAGGCCATCCAACCTTCCTAGCCTGCTGCCCAGCAACAGGGGAAACCCGGTTAACTATTAGGGAATACACATTTGGGATAAATGTTTATTTTCAGGTGCAGTGCCTCAGGGATCAGTGTGAGATTATCACCTACTGACAATCTATACCAATGATTTGGATGAGGGGACTGATTGGAGTGGAGATCAGTTAGCTCATTCACCAAGGTAGTCATTTAACTGGACATAGAGACTCTGCAATGGGAAACGAACAGGGGAAGTTCGTGAGCAACACTTTGGCAGAAAATAGTATAATGTGGTTAAGGGAAATCAGTGCTGTGTTGAACAGGTAAAATATCAGTAACCTACTTAAATGGAGAGAACATC
>NW_025177881.1:0-2136 GCF_004010195.1 Chiloscyllium plagiosum | reverse complement strand
AGTATAGGTTAGGTGGGCTTGGATCGGCGCAAGGGCCAAAGGGCCTGTACTGCGCTGTATTCTTCTATGTTCTATGTTCTAAGTAGACGAGTCCAAAACTAGAGGGCAGAGGTTTAAAGTGAGACGACAAATATTTTAAATAGATCTAAGGGGCAAATATTTCATACAGAGGGTAGTGCATGTATGGAATGAGCTACCAGAGGAAGTGGTAGATGTGGGCACAGTTACAACATTTAAAAGACATTTGGACAGGTTCATGATTATGAAAGGTTTAAAGGGAGATGGGTCAAAAGCAGGCAAATGGGATAACTTTAGTTTGGGAAACCTGATCGGCACAGATGGGTTGGACTGAAGGGTCTGTTTCCATGCTGTATGATTCTGTAACTCTATGCATCAGATCAGTTGTTGAAAAGGGAGCCCATTATTATTTAGATATTTCAAGAGTCTTGCTGTTGTAAATGATAAACATGGTTTGTAGTCAGGGTAAAAAGCAAAGGTTTAATGCTGTTATGAAAAAGAGTGTTTTGGCTGAAATAATCAGAGGTTGCAAGTTGTGAAAGATGGAACACCATTCCTCTGAAAACCTGGCACAGAGAAATGGGTGAGTCATGATAAATTGAATGGAGCATAGTTTAATAATAAAACCATTGAGAAATTCAGTGGAATCCATATCCTGAACACTGCATTACCATCTTCTCACCACTTTTTCAAGTTCTTTTGTCGATGTGGGCATCATTGGCAAGGCCAGCATTTGTTATCCTTCTCCAATTGCCCTGGAGAGGAATGCTTCACTGGGCCATTTCAGGAGGCAGTTAAGAGTCAGCCATATTTGTGTGTGCCCCCAAGCTATAGGTAGGCTAGAACAGCTAGGGGTGGCAGATTTCATTAGTGAACCAGATATTTGGGTTTGTACATCAATTTTGAAAGTTATCATGGCCACATTTACAGAGACTAGCTCTCAATCCCAGACTCATAACGTGAACTTATATTCCATCAACTGCTATAATGGGATCTGAACCTTTAGCAAAAGACTGGCTTCTGGATGACTAGTCCAATAACATTATCACTGTGCAGACAATCATTGTATGAATATCTGTAATCCATCTGTGGAAAGAGAGGTCCGTACAGCTTATCAGCTATTGGCACTCCCATTGGAGTTACTTCCTGCCTCAGATTCTTTTTATTTATTCATGGGATGGGCATCATTGGCTGGGGTCACATTATTTCTCATCTCGAGTTGCCATTGAGAAGATGGTAATGAGCTGCCTTATTGAACTTCTGCAGTCAATGTGCTGTAGGTTGACCCATAATGCTGTTAGGGAGGGAGTTTCAGGATTTGAACCAGCCCATGGCAGGATGGTGAGTGGTTTGGAGGAAATTTGGATGAACCACAATCAATCATGATGTATATGTTGGCTTAGTAGGATGAAGCAGCCTGCTTGATTGACATGTCAACCACCACCTTAAACATTCACACCCTTCACCACTGATACACAGTGGCAGCAGCATGTATCATCTACAAGATGTATTTCAGCAACTTCAGTCCAAACATGTGTAGGTTGGGTGGATTGTGGACTCGATGGACTGAATGGCTACCTTCCAGACTGTAGGGAATCTATGATTCAATGAGCTCACCCAAGCTTCTTCAACAGCACCTTCCAAACCTGTGACTACTTCCGTGAATAGGAGGTGCTGGTGTTGGACTGGTGTGTACAAAGTTAAAAATTATACAACACCAGGTTAAAGCCTAACAGGTTTATTTAGAAGTACTGGCTCCCAAATAAACCTGTTGGGTTATAATCTGGTGTTGTGTGATTTTTTTTTTAACCAATTTCATGTAGAAGGACAAGGGATACATGGGAACACTACAACCTGTAAGTTCCCCTCTGAGCCAATCAGCATCCTAGCAGAGACATTTATCATCTTCATTCCTTCACTATCACTGAGTCAAAAACCAGAAACACTGTACCTCATAGCACTATGAGTGTGCCCGTACGACATGTACTGTGGCTAAGACACACCCCATCACAGCTCTCTCAAGACCAATTAGGCGCTAAGTTCTGGTCTTCACAATAATGCACTCAACTCATGAATGAAGTCCATAAAGCAAAAATGGTCAGTTTTATCAATTTTGCA
>NW_025177880.1:0-2136 GCF_004010195.1 Chiloscyllium plagiosum | reverse complement strand
TCAATCCCTGTCACTGACTGAGGTACAATCCCTCTCACTGACTGAAATTCAATCAATGTCTCTTACAGAGGTTCAATTCCTGTCACTGATTGAGAATCAATCCTGTCACTGACTGAGGCACAAACTCTGTCACTGATTGAGATTCAATCCCTGTCACTGACTGAAGCTCAATCCTTGTCTCTGACTGAGATTCAATCCCTGTCACTGACTGATTGGCAATCCCTGTCACTGACTGAGATTCAATCCCTGTCTCTGACTGAGATTCAATCCGTGTCAATAACTGAGATTCATTCCTTGTCACTGAATGAGATTTAGTCCCTGTCACTGACTGAGATTCAAACCCTGTAACTGACTGAGATTCGAACCTGTCACTGACTGAGGTTCAATCCCTGTCACAGACTGAGATTCAATCCCTGTCACTAACTGAGTTTCAATACCTGTCACAAACTGAGTTCAATCCTTGTCACTGACTGAGATTCAATTCCTGTCACTGACTGTGGTTCAATTCCTGTCACAGACTGTGGTTCAATACCTGTCACTGACTGAGTTTGAATCTCTGTCACTGAATGAGAATCAATCCCTGTTACTGATTGAGGGTCAATCCCGGTCACTGACTGAGATTCAATCCCTGTCACTGACTGCAGTTCAATCCCTGTCACTGACTACGGTTCAATCCCTGTCTCTGACTGAGATTCAATCCCTGTCACTGACTGAGATTCAATCCCTGTCACTAACTGATGTTCAATCCTTGTCACTGACTGAGGCTCACTCCCAGTTACTGACTGAGATTCAATTCCTGTCACTGACTTAGATTCAATTCCTGTCACTGACTGAGATTCAATCCCTGTCACTGACTGAGATTCAATCCCTGTCACTGAATGAGATTCAATCCCTGTCACTGGTTGTGTCTCAATCCCTGTCACTGACTGTGGCTCAATCCCTGTCACTGACTGAGGTTCAGAACCAGTCACAGACTGAGGTTCAATCCCTGTCACTGACTGAGGCTCAGTCCCTGTCACTGACTGAGGCTCAATCCCTGTCACTGACTGAGCCTCAATTCCTGTCACTGACTGGGGTTACTTCACTGTCACTGACTATGATTCAATCCCTGTCACTGACTGAGGCTCAATTCTAGTCACTGACTAAGGTTCAATCCCTGGCACTGACTGAGGGTCAATCCCTGTCACTGGCTGAGGGTCAATCCCAGCCAATGACTGAGATTCAATCCCTATCACTGACTGAGATTCAATCCATGTGAATGACTGATTGTCAATCCCTGTCACTGACTGAGATTCAATCCCTGTCACTGATTGAGATTCAATCCCTGTCACTGACGGAGGTTCAATTCCTTTCACTGAATAAGGCTAAATCCCTCTCACTGACTGAGGTTCAATCCCTGTCACTGACTGAGGCTCAGTCCCTGTCACTGACTGAGGCTCAATCCCTGTCACTGACTGAGCCTCAATTCCTGTCACTGACTGGGGTTACTTCACTGTCACTGACTATGATTCAATCCCTGTCACTGACTGAGGCTCAATTCTAGTCACTGACTAAGGTTCAATCCCTGGCACTGACTGAGGGTCAATCCCTGTCACTGGCTGAGGGTCAATCCCAGCCAATGACTGAGATTCAATCCCTATCACTGACTGAGATTCAATCCATGTGAATGACTGATTGTCAATCCCTGTCACTGACTGAGGCACAAACCCTGTCACTGATTGAGATTCAATCCCTGTCACTGACTGAAGCTCAATCCTTGTCTGTGACTGAGATTCAATCCCTGTCACTGACTGATTGGCAATCCCTGTCACTGACTGAGATTCAATCCCTGTCTCTGACTGAGATTCAATCCGTGTCAATAACTGGGATTCATTCCTTGTCACTGAATGAGATTTAGTCCCTGTCACTGACTGAGGTTCAATCCCTGTCACAGACTGAGATTCAATCCCTGTCACTAACTGAGTTTCAATGCCTGTCACAAACTGAGTTCAATCCTTGTCACTGACTGAGATTCAATTCCTGTCACTGACTGTGGTTCAATCCCTGTCACAGACTGAGATTCAATCCCTGTCACTAACTGAGTTTCAATGCCTGTCACAAAATGAGTTCAATCCTTGTCACTGACTGAGATTCAAT
>NW_025177879.1:0-2136 GCF_004010195.1 Chiloscyllium plagiosum | reverse complement strand
AACACTCTCCAGGACTTTACCATTGAGTATATACGTCTTGCCCCGATTTGCCTTCACAAGATGCAACACTGTCCACTACACCTCTATTTTTAGTGTCATCTGCAATCTTACTAACCATACTATGTCCCATGTTCACATCCAGATCATTTATGTAACCTAAGAAAAGCAGTGAACCCAACACCGATCCTTGTGGCACACCACTGGTCACAGGCATCCTACTGGAGATGGTCATTGACTGGCAATTTTGGTGCAAAACTTACTTGCCTCTTGCCAGTCCAACCTGCATATTGTCCAAATCTTGTTGCCTTTGAACATAACTCCTCAGATACTGAATCTATGAATGGTACTGAATATTGTGCAACCATCCGCACCTCTGACCTTATGATGGAAGTAAGATCAGGAACTGAGGAGCGCCATTTGACTCTGATCTCCCTGATGATCCTCGAGGAACCTCATTTTACTCCAAACTGGAGAGAGAATGTAATAGCTCTGAGTGTTAGCCATGGCTCAGTGGCACTCTTCCTCAGTCAGCAGAGGGGATTAAGCAAACGCTGAAGTGAAATCCTGGATGACAGTCCTGGTGCCGTACTGAAATATTGTTTTCAAAGTGAGGCCCCATTTTCCCCCTTAGGTGAGTTTTTTAAAAGAGTTTTGGTGTGACATTGAAGAGGAGTGGAGTTCTCCCTCATGGTGCTGGTCAATCTACTATATGAGTCAGTCTGGCTCAACGTTTACTGAACCATTTCTCTAATTTGTGGGAACTTGCTGTGTGAAAGTTTGTTGCAGCTTTTGACGATATTATAATAGTGAATATACTTCAAAGGCTGAGAACAACATGCTACAAGTGTGAAATGAGATGTAGATTTGCAAATTGTTTTTGGCAATTTGAGGTTCAGATGGATGACTTGAGCATTGGTTAAAAAGTATTGTCCAGCACGAAGGCCAAGTTCTTTACTATTACAATAATGCACCTTCTATTTTACTGTGGCACTGACATTGAAATGTACACTGGATGACTCCTTCCAGTAACTCAGACTTGCAACACTGCAATGTGAACTTTTTACCACGGTCTAAAGTCAACATCAAGCTGCTCATTGTCTAGCCTGACTTCACTTTGAGCACAGTTTGTGAAGTGTTGCACTTTGCCAGGGACTGAGAATGGGCATGTGTAAATCAGCTTTTCATTCACAGAGTAAATTTGGGACTGTTCATTTCCTTTGTTTTGTCTTTCTAACTTGACTCTGATGTGTCTTCAGTCTGAACTGTACTATTTCCCACACCTACATTTCCAGGTGTGCTACATGCCTCTGGTGGTGTTAGCCGGGAAACCTATCAAACACTTCCTGCCTGGAGCCATGTGAGGCAGTGGTCAGTGGCTAGGTCATTTTGCTTTGATGAACTCATCTGTTAAACTGAGAACGATTTGACCTTCCTGAAATGCTTGGTTCACTGTATGAATCCACGTCAGCCCCAATATTTATTGTGAGACTTCCCATAGCGCTGATCTTGAGTTGTCTGTCTACAGTCTATGAAAGGCAGAACATTTCTGGAATTCGACGGAGCAGAGGCTTCTAAGAAGGTGCTGTTGGCAAAGTGCTGAACCACGTAATGCAGTGAATCGTTAAGTGAAATAATTAATTTTCTCAGCCGAGGTCTTAGGCAAGAGAAAATGCAACATTCACACAATCTGGGAATGTTGCATGCTACCTTAATGTTGTTTTGTATATGCTTTTGGATCTCAATGATGTTATTCACTTCAATTGTCATTCAGTTTTCAAGCATTTAGCAGATTTTTGTTAAATAGAACATGCTTTGAGTTTCATCCAATTTTGCATCTTCATTGAGCAGTTTTAGAGACGGATAATGGATTGTGGATTGTTTTGTCTGTGTATTTAGGGTGTTTGCAACAGCTGCCATTTCTCCTGTGCTTCTATCACCAGATCTTCATTTCTAATGAAGTTATGATGTTGTTTGGATTCAACCAGTAGCAATAGCAGAAGACAGCTTGGCAGAAGATGAAGAAATTTGGCAGGAGAAAACGTGATTGGATGACCCATATTTTGGTAAGTGCTTCAGTTTCAGAATTGTCCAGTTTTACATTGCAACATTACGTCACGATTATGAACACTGCATCAT
>NW_025177878.1:0-2136 GCF_004010195.1 Chiloscyllium plagiosum | reverse complement strand
GGTATTCGCAATTCTGGATTGGTGGTGCTGGAATACCACAGCAGTTATTCACAACCTGTGTGTTCACAACCCCAGGGAACAGTGAAGACTGGGACAAAGTGTCATAGAGTCATAGAAATGTACAGCACGGAAACAGACCCTTCGGTCCAACCCATCCATGCTGACGAGATATCCCAACTCAATCTAGTCCCACATGCCAACACCTGGCTTATATCCCTCCAAACCCCTGCTATTCATATAGCCATTCAGATGCCTTTTAAATGTTGCGATTGTACCAGGCTCCATCACTTCCTCTGGCAGCTCATTCCATACAAATACCGCCATCTGCCGTTTAGGTCTCTTTTACATCTTTCTCCCCTCACCTGATATTTATGCTCTCCTGTACTGGACTCCCCCACCTAGGGAAACGACTTTGTCTATTTATCATATCCATGTCCCTCATGATTTTTCAAACCTCCATAAGCTCACCCCTCAGCTTCCGATGCTCCAGGGAAATCAGCCCTAGCGTATTTAACCTCTTCCTATAGCTCTAATCCTCCAATCTTGGCAACATCCTTGTAAATCTTTTCTGAACCCTTTCAAGTTTCAAAACATCCTTTTCGATAGGAAGGAGACAGGATTACATGCAATATTCCAACAATAGCCTAACCAAAGTCCTGTACAGCTGCAACATGACCTCCCAACCCCTGTACGCAATACCCTGACCGATAAGGGAAACCATACCAAACGCCTTCTTCACTATCCTATCCACCTGAGACTCCACTTTCAATGAGCTATGAACCTGCACTCCAAGGTCTCTTTGTTCAGCAACACTCCCTAGGACCTTACCATTAACTGTATAAGTCCTGCTAAGCTTTGCTTTCCCAACATGCAGCACCCCACATTTATCTAAATTAAACTCCATTTGCCACTTCTCAGACTATTGGCCCATATGATCAAGATCTCATTGTTATCTGAGACAACCGTCTTTGTTGTCCACTACATCTCCAATTTTGATGTCATCTGCAAACTTACTAACTATACTTCTTATGCTCACATCTAAATCAGTTATGTAAATGACGAACAGTAGTGGGGGGTCATTGAAGATATTCAAGGCTCGACTTGACTGAACTTTGTTGGACAGGGGAGTCAGTGTTTATTGGGAATAGACAGGAAAGGGTTTTTTAGCCGCAAACAGACCAACCATGATCTGTATAAACTGACCAGCTGTCCAGAGCTCCTATCCCATGTTGTTCTCTCGCTGCACCCCTTGAGGCTGTAACAGAGGGAGACGAAGACCCCATTCAGCCAGTCAGTATCACTGCAATGAGGGAGGAGGAACCCCATTCTGCACCCCTAAGGAGATACCCGGGAATAGAATGAAGGTTTCAGTCACAGAGCAATAGAGGTATACTTCAACGAAACAGACCCTTTGGTCCAACTCATCCGTGCAAACCAGATGTCTACATTTGCCATCACTTCGCCCATATCCCTCTGACTCATTCTTTTCCATAAACCCATCTGGATGACTTTGAAATGGTGTAATTATACCAACCTTCAACACTTCCTCTGGCAGCTCATTCCACATACACACCATGCACTGTGTGAACAAGTTGCCCCTTAGATCCCTTATATATCTTGCCCCTCTCACCTTAGAACTATGCCCTGTCGTTCTGGACTCCCTTACCCAAGGAACAAGTCCTTGCCTATCTGCCCTATCAATGCCCCTGGAGATTTTATAAACTTCTATAAGGTCACCTCTCAAAGAGAATAGTTTATTTTAATGTGTAGTGACTGCGGCAATTATTCAACACAGCAGCAACAACCAAGAATGAAATTAATGATGAGGATTATTGGTTGTATTGGTAAGGAGACGCATGTTAATCAGACTATAATAAATCTCCTCCCTCCTCAGTGTCAAACCTCAAAATTGAGCACATTATTGATATTCTAGAATGATTCTATTGCTGCATCAGAAAGACAGCATGTTTGACCAGGTAGCGATACCCCCAAATGTTAGTCTATATTCTGTGCTAATCTCTTAAACTGTCAGTGATCAGGAACATTTACAGTATGAACCCTACCTGATTATCTGACAACTGGTCGAAAGGAGGATCACTGAGGTCAGAAACAAATCGACAAACAGCTACACAGCAT
>NW_025177877.1:0-2136 GCF_004010195.1 Chiloscyllium plagiosum | reverse complement strand
ACTGAACTGACAAAGAAGATATCAATTGCACTTATTGCATGGAATAGTAAACAAAAGCTTACTGTTGTCATTGGTTTCAGGAGCAATAAGGTACTTACTCAGGTTATTCTACTGAACAATAACCAGATGGTGATGGAACTCTTTGTGTTGCTTTATGTGTATTGTTTTGTGTGAACATTGGCTTCGATAAAATTGAGATATTTGCATGAATTAGGAACAGATTGATAATTGGGTGGGAATGATCTGATTTAAAATCAGACAGTTTTTGATTTTTTCAAGGATTGCTGAGTGAATCGTTCTTAAACCATCATGCAATCAACGGGATAAGTAAGAGATATACAAATTGAACTTTCAAATTAATACACCCTGATATTTTCCACACCATTTCAATATCACATTCAATATAAATAGATAACTGGAAAGCTAAAAACAAACCGCACACAATTCATAAACTGACCAATAATTAAACATTGATAAATTATAGCAAGGGACATTTGTTTATTTTACTGAGAAGTAATTGATCTTTTCTCATATTTATAGCACTGGAACGTAAAATTCTGTGTGTTGTTTTAACTAAGATTTACAGAACAATGGAAAATTAATGACTTTCATGACTTTGCATATTTCAGCTTTATGACTGCAACATTGTCAAATATTTTCCGAGGAAGATTGATTGAGTGGAATTAAATACATCTTGCTATTAGTGACCAGAAGAAAGTATATAGCCAATACTGTGATTATTGAAATGAACGATGATACTCCAAATAGTGTAATGATATTGTGATTGGAAATACAGTAAGTGTCAGCATCGAAGTAAATTATAAACAAATCAATTCAAAAATGTTTCCAAGTTTAAAATAAATACAATGTTCAAAATGATTGAGAGATTGTACTTTGCCATGTCCTTGCAATATTTATTGCATGGAAGCATAATTCCACATTTATATTCCTTACTGGACTACACAATTACTGTATATAATATATATTAGCAACAAAGGGATTTTAAAAATCATATTCGTGAATTTGAGAATAATGGGATATCTCATCTTGGTATTAGACTGAATAATTTACAGAAATGAAGAGTAATATTGCAGGGAAACATAATTGGAGCTCTCTGAATTTCAAAGGTTGAGATAATTGTTATCTTTCAAATGGGCAAAAATCAGATATTTGCAAGGAATTATGCAAGGTACATTATTGGTTGTTTTGTATTTGGGATGGCCTGAACAAACAGGTATTAATATAATAGCATTGACAATAAGAAATAATGAATGAAATTTAAAAAAAACAGCATTTTTACAAAGTCTAAGTTAATTTGCTGTGTAATTATTGGATTTGATAAATGCGTTTATAATCCTGACAGATAAATTGACTTAATATTTTGAAAGCACTTTGCTCTGATGTTGATTGGATATTCATTAAGATTAAGAAACTGAAAATTAAGGCATAAAACTTCGCTGTATGATGTGAAAAAATCATTCAGCAGCAATTGAAAAAAATGATTTTGTTCAAAAATGTAGGCAATGCAAGATTTATATGCTTCCAATAGTTTTCTTGAAGAGTCATGTCAATTTTGTGAATGTAATTTTTATCACAATAAATGTTTTGATATTTATTTCAGAATTAGGAGGAAAAAAACGTAGGCCATGAAAGTGACTATTACTATGAACAAAATATAGAGTCAATGATATTTGGTACGGAAAGGAATTCTCATAATTGTGTGATTCTTATTCACTGACAACGAACATGGAAGGAAAAGGGAAATTGTGACCATTTCCAAGCAATATTTTTCTTATAATGAAATGAAAATAAATATTATTTTGGAGGGGACATGGTTTGAAAAAAAGAAACAATCACATCATGTGACATTTGAGCTGAAGACTAGTTCCCGTTTCCTCCATTGTAGTCTTCACAATAATTGTAAACGCATTGTTGGTTGAACTAAAGAACAAATGGATATAATCAAATTGTTTTCTTGTACACCAAAAAAAAAGCAAATGTAAAGCAATTTTATCATGAAAATTTTGTTACTCTGATTGTAATCATTTCACACACAATATATATTTTAATTGAATTGAAATGTCATCATAGCTGTAGAAGTGCTTTCACCTGACAGGGAATGAAGACTCTGGAGGC
>NW_025177876.1:0-2136 GCF_004010195.1 Chiloscyllium plagiosum | reverse complement strand
CTGTATGCTTTCTTAACAGCCCTTTCAACCTGGATGGCAACTTTCAGGGATTTATGTACATGGACACTGAGATCTCTCTGCTCATCCACAATACCAAGCATCTTACCATTAGCCCAGTACTCTTTAAGCCTGTTGCTCCTTCCAAAGTGAATCACCTCACACTTTTCTGCATCCGGCCCAGGGGACTTAGTATTTTCACACTTTCCAGAATTGCTAACACCTCCCCCTTGTGAACCTCAACCCCGTCTGGTGTAGGAGCCTGTATCTAAGTATTCCCTTTGCTTCCCCTATCTCCCCTGACTCCACACACAACTTCTTGTTACTATCCTTGATTGGCGCTAATCTTTCTCCAGTCATTCTTTTAGTCCTGATATACCTGTAGAAAGCCTTAGGGTTTTCCTTGTTCCTATTTTCCAATGACTTCTCACGTTCCCTCCTGGCTCTTCTTAGCTCTCCCTTTAGGTCCTTCCTGGCTAACCTGTAACTCTCAAGTGCCCTAATTGAGCCTTCACGACTCATCCTAACATACGCCTTCTTCTTCCTCTTGACAAGAGATTCAACCTCTTTAGTAAACCACAGCTCCCTCGCTCAACCACTTCCTGCCTGACCAGTTCATACTTATCAAGGACACGCAGTAGCTGTTCCTTGAATGAGCTCAACATTTCAATTGTGCCCATCCCCTGCAGCTTCCTTCCCCATCTGATGCATCCTAAATCCTTCTTAAACATTTCTTATTGCCTTTCCCCCAGCAATAACTCTTGTCCTGCATTATATCCCTATCCCTTTCCATTGGTAAAGTAAATATAACAGAATTGTGATCGCTATCACCAAAGTGCTCACCTACCTCCAAATCTAACACCTGTTCATTACCCAGTACCAAATCCAATGTGATCTCGCCCCTTGTTGGCCTGTCTACATACTGTGTCAGGAAAACCTCCTGCACACATTGGACAAACACTGACCCATCTAAACTCCTCAAGCTATTGTATTTACAGTCAATAGAACATAGAACATAGAACATAGAAGAATACAGCGCAGTACAGTGAGCGCACCCTTCCCCTCTGAGTGTGAGCGCACCCTTCCCCTCGGAGTGTGAGCGCACCCTTCCCCTCGGAGTGTGATCACACCCTTCCCCTCGGAGTGTGAGCGCACCCTTCCCCTCTGAGTGTGAGCGCACCCTTCACCTCTTAGTGTGATCACACCCTACACCTCTGAGAGTGTGAGCGCACCCTTCCCCTCGGAGTGTGAGCGCACCCTTCCCCTCAGAGTGTGAGCGCACCCTTCACCTCTTAGTGTGATCACACCCTACACCTCTGAGTGTGAGCACACCCTTCCCCTCTGAGTGTGATCACACCCTTCCCCTCTGAGTGTGAGCACACCCTTCCCCTCTGAGTGTGAGCACAGACAAAGCATGGAGCCCCTGGGGCATTGTGGTAAAAGAGTCGAGTTTGGCCGTTTTTGCCCGTTGGGTTTGCTCTGCTATTTGATCCTGGCTGGTATGTTTGTCAATCGCTCCCTCCACCTTCTCCCTGTAACCCTTGATCCCCTTCTCCATAACTTTGTCCCACTGAGACAGGCAGGAAATGGGATGGTGAAGGAGCCTTGGATGACAAGGGAAGAGACGCTTCTCAGCTGAAGGAAGCTTACTTCTGGTTGAGGAAGCAAGGAGCTGGCACAGCTTTCGAAGATTATAGAGGAGCTAGGAACGAACTCAAAACTGGACTGAGGAGAGCTAGGAGGGGGCACAAAAAAGCCTTGACAGGAAGGATTAGGGAAAACCCAAAGGTGTTCTACACATACATGAGGAATAAGAGAATGATCAGAGAGAGGGGAGGGCCAAAAGGGGATAGTGGAGGGAATGTGTGCCTCGAGCCTGAAGAGGTAGGGGAGGCCCTAACTGAGACTTTTGCTTCAGTATTCATGAGAGAGCGCGGCCTTGTTGATAATGAGAACGCTGTGGACCATGTTTGAACAGATTGATATTAAGAAAATGGATGTGCTGGAAATTCTGGGAAGCATCAAGTTAGCTTCGTCCCCGGGACCGGACCAGATATATCTATGGTTACTACAGGAAGTGAGGGATGAGGTTGCTGTGCCTCTGGTGATGATCTTTGCATCCTCACTCTCCATGGGAGT
>NW_025177875.1:0-2136 GCF_004010195.1 Chiloscyllium plagiosum | reverse complement strand
CGCACACGCACACACACTGTCTCTTTTTAACACACAGTCACTGACTCTCCCTCTCTCACACATACCTCACACTCACATGCACACTTACAAGCACACATATTTCCGTGCAGACACACTTTCCCTTTCCCTCACACACGCAGAAACACACAGTCTCTCACACTCTGAAACACACATATACTCACTGTCTCACGCACCTACACAATGCATAATTGTGCTTGGAGCCCACGCTCTTAATGCACTCTCAAAATCAAATGCTGCACACAATTGCTGACACACAACACATCTACGTACAGCTCACATGCACTCATACACACGTGTCCTCTCACATACAATTAATGCATACATGCATTCTCACATATGCACTTGCATGCTTACGCAGTTCCCCAATCACATTCATGCATGAAGAACACAGACACACGCACTCACTCACAAAGTGACCACATACACTCACATTAAAACACATGCACATACCCTCACAAACCCAGAGACACGTGCATTGACAGCGCATGTGTCTCAATGTGTGTGTATCTGGGTGTGTGTGTATCTCAGGTGTATGTCTCAGCATTTGTGTGTATCTCTTTCAGTGTGTGTGTATATCTCAGTGTGTGTACCCACCTGTGTGTACATCTGTTTGTATTTCAATGTGTCTACATCTCTCTGTGTGTTTCTCAGTTTTTTGTATATTTGTGTGTGTGTATGCCTCAATGTGTAAATTTCTGTGTGTATCTCTGTGTGCATATATTTCTGTGTGTATCTTTGTGTATATATATATCTGTGTATATCTATGTGTGTTTATCGTTCTGTGTGTATCTGTGTGTATATTTCCGTGTCTGTGTATATATTTATGCATGTATCTATGTGTGTGCATCTTTCTGTGTGTATCTGAGTATGTATATATTTCCATGTGTGTCTATATTTCTGTGTGTATTTGTGGGCGAATATATTTCTGTGTATATCTACGTGTGTGTATATTTCTGTGTGTATCTATGTGTGTGTATCTTTCTGAGTGTATCTGTGTGCATGTAGTTCTGTGTATATCTATGTGTGTGTATATTTCTGTAATAATCAATGTGCATATATTTCTGTGTGTATCTGTGTGTATATTTCTGCTTATCCCAGTGTGTGCATATTTTGTGTGTATCTATGTGTGAATGTTTCTGTGTGTATGTATGTGCGTCTATATTTCTGTGCATCTTTGTGTGTGTATATTTTGGTGTGCATCTGTGTGTATATTTCTGTTTGCACCACAAACTGTGTCCATATATTTTTGTGTGTATCTCAGTGTGCATGTGTCTGCGTGTGTACCTGTGTGCGTGTGTCTCAATGTGTGTATCTGTATGTATGTATCTCAATGTGTGTATATGTTTTTGTGTGTATCTCCATGTGTATATCTCTGTGTGTATTTCAATATGTGTATATCTGTGTGTGTAACTATGTGTGTGTGTCAGTGCGCTTATCTCTCTGCGTGTCCTTCAGTCTGTGTGCATCTGTCTGTTTGTGGGTGTGTTGTCTGTGTGTGTATCTATGTGTGTATCTCTGTGCCTGTATTTCAGTCTATGCATATCTGTCTATATATGGGTGTGTCTGTCTCTGTGTGTGTATCAGTATGTATATCTCTGTGCCTGTATTTCAGTCTATGCGTATCTGTCTGTATGTGGGTGTGTCTGTCTCTGAGTGTCTGTGTGTGTGTGTATCTCTGTGCGTATATTTCAGCCTGTGTGCATCTATCTGTATGTGGGTGTGTGTTGGGGGTCTGTGGGGTCTGTTTCCAGATCAGTCCCATCTGATGTCACTCCATCTGTTTCTGTGCTCATCCGCATTCCTGTTCGTCAGACGACCCTATCGACTGAGAGGGTGCAGCAACAGCGGGCCTCCACCTCTGGATCCCCTCTCCAGCCCCAACGCCCTCCACTCCCGTTTGTAGCGTGTTTTCTGGAATGTTCTGTAAGCGTTGAGAGGTCTTAATGCCCGGGAGAGGCGGAAGTGAACGCGATATTTCACTGCCCTGCTCACAGGAAAAGGACGAAAGTGTGTGTGTTTCTGTGCGTGTGTGTGTCTGTGTGTGTATGTTTGTATGAGTGTGTCTGTGAGTGTGTCAATGCGTGCATGTCAGTGTGTTTCTGTGTGTGTGCTTGT
>NW_025177874.1:0-2136 GCF_004010195.1 Chiloscyllium plagiosum | reverse complement strand
ACTAAGATTGGCTGAAATAGGCAGAGCAGGTGCCTAGTCACCAGGACTCCTGGGGCATTTCTCCCTCACCCATCTGAGTAACTGTGTGTATGTCTTTCAACAGTCTCCCAATCCACACTTGCATTGCTTATAAAGTCTACTAACGTTTGTTGTCAGTGTCCTCACTGATGGTGTCCACAGGTCAGCCTTACCAATGGTCCATCCATGGCCTGAATGGTCTCTTCCTGTAAGGTTGAAGACACCTTCTCTAGGGGAGATAGTAGTGCCCAATGCAGCGTGCTGACCACCAGGCAAATGTTGGCTCTTCAGTGCTATTTCAAGTGCTACTTATTCTCCTGCATGGACATGGATGTTTCTACATTCCTTCAGGATTTATCTCAGCCCATTCCAGTCAGGGCAAGTATTCTCTTCTCATTGGGAGACAGATTGTGGGGATGGGGGAGAGTTTTACGGGAGTCAAGGAGTGGTGCAAAGACTCTGAAATTTTAACTTCTCCCCCTACAGTTAGTCTTCTTCTGAGTGAAGAGTGCAAATGTGTATGAATGGGAAGAACAGTTTCATGTTAATTGGGTAGTAGATGAAATTGCTACTATAATAAGCAAACTATGGGAAATAATTAAAGAAGCATTTAAAAATATTCCAGAATACATTGTCATATAAAGACTCATTATGACATGCTTAGCAAGTTAATACTAGTGTTACATCAAAAGACGCATCTCACAATATTCCAAAAGAAAAGGAAGCAAATCTGATGATTTGGAGTGTTTTAGAATATAGCAAGTTCAAACAAAAGCACAAAACAAGAAGAGGATAGCTAAATAAACATTGGTCCCTTAGAAACAGAGTCAGGAGAAATTGTCATGTGGAATAAAGTTATGGCAAATACATTGAGTAATTTTCTTATTCTCTCAGGGATGTGAGTATTGTAGTCTTGGCCAGCAGTTATTACTAACCCCTGTTGGCCTAGGTTGATGGTGCTGACCTGCTTTCTTGAAACTCTGCAGATCTTGGGGTGTGGGGATTATCCAGCAGTTTTAGGAAGGGAATTCCAGTATTTTGACACCATGACAGCGAAGAAATGGTGATAATGTTCCAAGTGAGGATGATGTGTTTGTTGGAGGGTGATTTGGATGCATCTCTTGCCCTTCTAGGTAGCACAAGTAACTGTCCAAGGAGTTATTGTAGCTTATATGTAGATAGTCCACACTGATGTTACTGCATGTCAGTAGTGAAGGGAATGTTGAAGATAGTAGATGAAATGCCAGTTGAGTAGACTTCTTCTTGAGTTGTTGAAGCTGCACTCATCCAGGAAAGTGAGGATTATTCCATCACACTTCTGACTTATGCATTGTAGATTCTGGAAAGACTCTGGCTGGGGGTGGGGAAAGAAAATGAATTACTCAAGACACTAATGGAATACACAAGTGGAAGGTCAAAAATAGATGATAACTATTGAACTTATTGGTTAAAAAGAGTGAGGAAATTAAGGAAATTATTATCAGCAGAGGAAAAGTGTTGCAGAAACTAAAGAGACTAAGATATGCCACATCCCCAGGACGTGATGACCTACACCTTAAGGTTCTCTAAAGGATTACTGCAGACATAATTGATGTGCTTGCATTGATTTTCCAGGGTTCTTTAAATGCAGAAATGATCCCATCAGATTAGAGGTTAACAAATTTTGTACTGTCTATCGAGAAGGAAATGAGAGAGAAAACAATGAAGTACAGACCAGCTAATCTAACATCAGTCATTGGAAAACGTGAGAATCTACTATCAAAGAAGGCTTACTAATGTGCTTAGAAAAGCATAGGAGGATTAGAATAATTGAATATAGTTTTACTAAGGGGAAATTCTATTTGACAAACTTACTAGATTTCTTTGACCATGTAACTAGTAGGGGTAGTAGATGTAGTATACCTGTGCTTTCAAAAGGCACTCAAAAACGTGCATACAAAAGGTTAATAGCCTGAGAATCAAGGCTGTTCAGGAAAGATTACAACCTTAGTCTTGTAAAATTTTTTTCTGAACTACTTCTAATGCATTTATATCCTTCCTTAAATAAGGAGACTAACACTGCATATGGTACTACTGAAGCTCAATCTCCCCATTTTTGTATTCAATTCTTTATGCAAT
>NW_025177873.1:0-2136 GCF_004010195.1 Chiloscyllium plagiosum | reverse complement strand
TATTGTATTTCCAGTCAATATTTGGAATGTTAAAAACTCCCATGACAACTACCCTGTTACTCTCGTCCCGATCCAGAATTATTTTTGCAATCCTCCCCTCTACGTCTCTGGAACTATTCGGAGGTCCATAGAAAACCTCCAACAGGGTGAATGCTTCTTTCTTGTTTCTAACCTTAGCCAATACTACCTCAGTAGATGATTCCTCAACCATTCTCTGTACTACTGTAATGCTGTTCTTGACTAACAATGCCAACCCCCGCCCCCTTTTACCATCTTCTTTGTTCTTTACAAAACAACGAAACTCTGGAACCTGTTACAGCCATTCCTGTCCCTCTTCTATCCATATCTCTGCAATGGCCACAACATCAAAGTCCCAGTTGAATACCTATACTGCCTGTTTACCCACCTTATCCAGGATGCCCCTGGCGCTGGTGTAGACACACTGTAAACCACTTTCCTTCTTGCCGGTGCACACTTGCAACCTTGAAACCATATTTCTCACATCACTTAAATCATATTTCTCACATCATTTAAAATGAATAGGGAGGGGAGAAGAGGAGGGGGTGTAGCACTACTAATCAAAGAGGGTATCACAGCTACAGAAGCTTCCATTGTCGATGAAGATCTGCCTACCGAGTCAGTATGGGTGGAAATTAGGAACAGCAAGGGAGCAGTTCCCTCGTTAGTGGTTTACTACAGGCCCCCAATAGCAGCAGGGAGATGGAAGAAAGCATAAATCGGTAGATTTTGGAAAAGTGTGGACATAGTAGGGTTGTTGTAATGGGTGACCGTAACTTTCCCAATATTGATTGGAACCTCCTTCGAGCAGAAGATTTGATTGGACCTGTTTTTGTAAGGTGTATTCAGGAGGGTTTCCGAAATCAGCACGTTGATAGGCCGATGAGGGAAGAGGCCATTCTAGATTTGGTGCTCGGAAACGAGCCGGGGCAGGTATCAGATCTTGTGGTGGGAGAGCTTTTTGGAGATAGTGACCACAACTGCCTCACATTCTACATAGCTATGGAGAGGGAGAGGATTAGGCAAAATAGGAGGATATTTACTTGGGGAAGAGGAAACTATGATGCGATTAGACATGAGTTAGGAAGCATGGATTGGGAGAAATTGTTCCATGGTAAAGGCACTATAGACATGTATAGACTGTTTAAGGAACAATTGTTGCAAGTGATGAATAAATATGTCCCTCTGAGACAGGCAAGAAGTGTTAAGATAAAGGAACCATGGATGTCGAGAGCGGTGGAGCTTCTCGTCAAAAGGAAAAAGGTAGCTTACATAAGGTGGAGGGTGCTAGGGTCAAGCTCAGCTCTAGAGGATTGCAGGCAGGCGAGGAAGGAGCTCAAAAATGGTCTGAGGAGAGTCAGGAGGGGGCACGAGAAAGGCTTAGCAGAGCGGATTAGGGAGAACACAAAGGCATTTTACACTGATGTGAGGAATAAGAGAATGGTCAAAGAAAGAGTAGGGCCGATCAGGGATAGCATAGGGGATTTGTGAGTAGAGTCTGAGGAGGTAGGGGAAGCCCTAAATGAGTTTTTTGCTTCAGTCTTTACGAAAGAAACGAACTTTGTAGTGAATGAAACCTTTGAAGAGCAGGTGTGCATGTTGGAATGGATAGCGAAAGAGGAAGCTGATGTGCTGAAAATTTTGTCAAACATTAAGATTGACAAGTCGCCAGGCCCGGACCAGATTTGCACTCGGTTGCTTTTGGAAACTAGAAATGCAATTGCTTCGCCACTTGCGAAGATCTTTGCATCCTCGCTCTCCACTGGAGTTGTACCTGAGGACTGGAGAGAGCCAAATGTAATTCCTCTCTTCAAGAAAGGAAATAGGGAAACCCCCGGCAATTACAGACCAGTAAGTCTCACGTCTGTCATCTGCAAGGTGTTAGAAAGGATTCCGAGGGATAGGATTTATAACCATCTGGAAGAGCATGGCTTGATTAAATCCAGTCAACACGGCTTTGTGAGGGGCAGGTCATGCCTCACAAACCTTATCGAGTTCTTTGAGGATGTGACTAGAAAAGATGATGAAGGTCGAGCTGTGGATGTGGTGTATATGGACTTCAGCAAGGCATTTGGTAAGGTTCCACAAGGTAGGCTCATTCAGAAGGTCAGGTGGAAT
>NW_025177872.1:0-2136 GCF_004010195.1 Chiloscyllium plagiosum | reverse complement strand
CAAGCCAACTGGTCTTTGGGCCTGTCGGGGATCAGCTCTGATGGCCTGCTGTCCCACACCCAGGTTCAGCAAACTCTGATGGCCTGCTGTCCCACACCCAGGTTCAGCAAACATCAACGACCGAAGTTTGTTGGGGAAATGGGACAGCGAGATGGCTGTTCTTGTGGAAGACACTGAGATGGAGGAATCTGTGATGGATGGTGAAGAATACCAAGCTGGAAGATTCGCCCGGCACCTTCGACTCCAGTGTTTCAAGTAAGTGAGTTGATCCATCTTTCCTTTCCCTGTAACTCCCTGAAGGGATGTTGGTATCCAGTTGGCTGGCATTGGCTGCCTGTCCCTAGTTGCCCTTGAGAGGGTAGCAGTGAGCTGTGTTCTTGAACGGCTGCAGTCCATCTGCCATTACGGATGGAATTCCAAGAGTTTGACCCAGCGATACTGAAGAAACAGCGATATATTTCCGAGTCAGGACGGTGTGTGGTTTGGAGGGGAACTTGCAGGGGGGAGTGTTTCCATGTATCTGCTGCCCTTGTCCTTTGAGGTGCAAGTGGTCAAGGCTTTGGAAGGTGTTTTCTGAGGAGCCTGGGGGACTGTCAGAAGTGTGTCTTGTCGATAGTACACCCTGTTGCTGCTGAGCGTTGATGGTGGAGGGAATGAATGTTTCTGGATGCCACGCCAATGAAGTCAGTTGCTTTGTCCTGGATGGGGTTGAGTTTCTTGAGTGTGGTTGGAGCTGCACCTATCGAACTGGGTGGGGAGTCTTCTATCAAACCCCTGACCTGTGCTTTACAGACGGTGGACAGGCTTTGGGAATCAGGAGGTGAGTTACTCACCAATCCCTAATATTCGCTAGGTCAAAATCCTGGAAGGTGCAAGAAGAGGCTGAGGGGTGACCTCATAGAGGTTTATAAAACCATGAGGGGCATGGATAGGGTAAATAGACAAGGTCCTTTCCCTAGGGTGGGGGAGTATAGGGTGAGGGGGCAAGATATAAAAGAGACCTAAGGGGCAACTTTTTCACGCAGAGGGTGGTACGTGTATGGAATGAGCTGCCAGAGGAAGTGGTGGAGGCTGGTACAATTACAACATTTAAAAGGCATCTGGATGGATATGTGAATAGGAAGGGTTTGGAGGGATATGGGCCGGGTGCTGGCAAATGGGACTAGGTTGGGTTCGGGTATCTGCTCAGCATGGACGAGTTGGAATGAAGGGTCTGTTTCTGTGCTGTACATCTCTATGACTGACTGAGTCACGATAGGGTGGGTAGAAATCTCGGTTGGTTGGGGTCATACCAGGCACACAGGAAGATGGTTTGGTTGTTGGAGGTCAGTCCTCTCAGCTCTGGGGTATCTCTGCAGCAGCTCCTCACATTTATTTTTAGTTTAACCTATTTTACTAATCAACCAGTTCAGAGATGGTATTACACCCCTCTGGAGTGGGTGGGCCTTGAACTCGGGCTTTCTGGTGCAGGGGTAGGGACACCACCACTGCCCCACAGGAGGGTGGTTGGAGCCCCTCAAGTTGGGGGTCTTTAGCTGCTTCCTTCTTGAGAACCCCTTCACTTTACCAAAGTAGGGACTCAGGGTGTTCGCTGATCCGAAAACCATTCCCAAAACCAGGAGTAACAGAAGCTACTCCTGCGGATATCGTTTAACACTTCATTATGTTGCCCAGATATCCAAATGAGGGCGATAATTCTAAACCCTGTGGTATTACAGGCCAGGAAGCCAGGCTGGGCAGGGCAGCAGTGGGTGGAGGGGGTCTGTCTGTGGTCGGTGTGTTCAGCTTCTGGCTGCTTTCTGACTCAATGCTGCTTGCTCCTCCTGCAGAGTACACCTTGGCCTGAGCGATGCCCAGATCGCTGAGGTTGAAGATCCTGTCAGTGACCGATGTTTCCAGGAAATCTGGAATGCGACAGCTACCACCAATGCAGCCATTTATGACCAGGTGGGTCTCACTGTAGCACCCCGGGTCGAACATTGCAGCCACACCTGCCTTCAACGTGTGATTGGGGGGTGGGGGGGCGGTGAGTGTCTCCATGTGTGTGTTTGCGTCTCTATGTGTCTCAGTCAGTGGGTTGGTGTGTCTCAGTATGTGAGTGTGTGTGTGTCTGTCTGTGTGTGTGGGTGTGTCTCA
>NW_025177871.1:1661-2136 GCF_004010195.1 Chiloscyllium plagiosum | reverse complement strand
CACACTCAGTAAGATCAGTGTGTGACCCCCCTCAATGTGATCAGCGTGACCCCCTTCAGTGAGATCAGCGTGTGACCCCACTCAGTGAGATCAGTGTGTGACCCCCCCTCAGTGAGATCAGCATGTGACCCCACCTCAGTAAGATCAGTGTGTGACCACCCAGTAAGATCAGTGTGTGACCCCCCAGTGAGATCAGTGTTTAACCCCCTCAGTCTGATCAGTGTGTGAACCCCCTTCAGTGAGATCAGCGTGTTACCACACTCAGTAAGATCAGTGTGTTACCACACTCAGTAAGATCAGTGTGTAAACCCCTCAGTGCGATCAGCGTGTGACCCCCCCTCAGTGAGATCAGCGTGTTACCACACTCAGTAAGATCAGTGTGTTACCACACTCAGTAAGATCAGTGTGTGACCCCCCTCAGTGTGATCAGCGTGTGACCCCCTTCAGTGAGATCAGCGTGTGACCCCCCTCAGTG
>NW_025177871.1:0-347 GCF_004010195.1 Chiloscyllium plagiosum | reverse complement strand
CGCCCCCTCAGTGTGATCAGTGTGTGACCCGCGCAGTGAGATCAGTGCGTGACCCCTCTCAGTGTGTGACCCCCCCTCAGTGAGATCAGTATGTGCTCACCCTCAGTAAGATCAGTGTGTGACCCCCCCTCAGTGTGATCCGTGTGTGACCCTCCCTGTGAGATCAGTGTGTGACCGCCCAATGAGATCAGTGTGAGACCCCCTCAGTGTGATCAGTGTGTGACCCCTTTTAGTGAGATCAGTGTTTGACCCCCGCAATGAGATCCGTGTGTGACCCACCCTCAGTGTCATCAGTGTGTGACCCCCCTCAGTGTGATCAGTGTGTGTCCGCCCATTGAGATTAGTGT
>NW_025177870.1:0-2136 GCF_004010195.1 Chiloscyllium plagiosum | reverse complement strand
GGATCTGTTCTTGGGCCTCTGCTCTTTGTAGTTGTATAAATGACTTGGATGAAGAAGTGGAAGGGTGGGTTAGTAAGTTTGCCGATGACACAGAGGCCGGTGGTGTTGTAGATAGTGTCGAGGGCTGTTGCAGGCTACAACATTGACAGGATGCAGAGCTGGGCTGAGAAGGGGCAGATGGAGTTCAACCTCGATAAATGTGAAGTGATTCATTTTGGAAGATTGAATTTGAATGCTGAATACAGGGTTACAGACAGTATTCTTGACAGTGTGGAGGAACAGCAGGATCGTGGGGTCCATGTACATAGATTCCTCAAAGTTACCACCCATGGTGATAGGGTTGTGAAGAAAGCATATGGTTTACTGGCTTTCATTAACAGAGGATTGAGTTTAAGAGCTGCAAGGTTTTGCTGCAGCTCTATAAAGCCCTGGTTAGACCACACTTGGAATATTGTGTCCAGCTCTGGCCACCTCATTATAGGAAGGATGTAAATACTTTAGAGACAGTGCAGAGGGGATTTACTAGGATGCTGCCTGGATTGGAGGGCTTGGCTTATGAAGAAAGGTTCAGGGAGCTAGGGCTGTTCACACTGGAGAGAAGAAGGAAGAGAGGTTACTTAATAGAGATGTACAAGGTAATGAGAGGCCTAGATAGAGTAGATAGCCAGAGAGTTTTCCCCAGGGCAGAAATGACTGTCACAAGGGGTCAAAATTTTATGATAATTGGAGGAAGGTATAGCGGAGATGTCAGAGGGAGGTTATTCACGCAAAGAGTGGTGGGTGTGTGGAATGCACTGCCAACAGTGGTAGTAGAGTCAGAGACATTTAAGTCACTGCAGGACAAGCACACGGATGGCAGTAAATTGAGGGTTGTGTAGGTTAGGTTGATCTTAGATTAAGATAAATGCTTGGCACAACATTGTGGGCCAAAGGGCCTGTACTGTGCTGTAGTGTTCTATGTTCTATGATTCACACAAATATAGCATGGTACATAGTGAGCGTACACATTCACTGGTCAAATTTCTCAGCAAGCTGAAGGGAAGGTTCGACTCAGCTCCTAATACATCACTTTACTTCCAATCTGCTGACCCTCAGCCAACTTCAGAACTCAAAAACTGGCTCAAAAATCACTTGTAACTCAGAAGCAAGGCCTGCATTTCCATAGCCCCTCTCTCCACCTCACCACATTTGCAACCGATTAACCTTGAAGTGTTGCCACTGTTATGGTAATAGGAGTGATGGGATAGCTCTGGGATGGGGTGAAGAGGGAGATTTACCTGGATGGTGCCTGGGCTGAAGAGTCTCAGAGACGAAGAGAGATTGGACAGACTGGGGATGTTTTCCTTAGGGATGAGGGGACTGAGGGGCGCATGAGTGAGATGGAGAAAATGATGAGGGACAGACAGGGTAAAGAGGAAGGAACCTTTCCCCCTGGATGGAGGGATCAGTGGTCAGTGGGGATAGATGTAAGGTAAAGGGCAGGAGGTTTACAGGAGATATGAGCAGTAATCTCCCTATCTCTGAGCTAGGAGGTCCTGGTTCAAGTCCCACCTGATCCAGAGATGCGGGATAACTCCTTCCACAGTGTGGACTACAACACAGCTGGTATTCGACGGTTACCAGTTATAGAAACTAGGAGCAGGAATAGGCCATTCAGCCCTTCAAGCCTGCCTAGCCTTTGAACAAGCTCAAGGCTGATCATCCAACTCAGCCCCCGTTCCCATTTCTCCCCAGACCCTTTGATCCCTTTAGCCCCAAGAACTGTCTCTAACTCCCTCTTGAAAGCATTCAATGTTTCGACCTCAACCACTTCCTGTGGCAGAGAATCCCACAGGCTCCCCCACTCTCTGGGTGAAGACATTTCTCCCCATCTCAGTCTGAAATGGCCCACCCCGTATCCTTAGACTGTGAGCCCCTGGTCCTGGAGATTTTGTTTTATGTATCAAAGGAAAATGAGGCATTGCGTAACACAGCACAGTCTGCACACAAAGCAACAGGAGGACAGGACACCCAAGGGATCAGTTTTAAAGAAGAGATGGAAATAAAGAAACATTTGCATTCACATAGCGCTTGACATAACTTCAGGATATCCCAAAGCATTATGCAGCTAACAAAGGTCTTTAAGAGTTTGGGAGG
>NW_025177869.1:0-2135 GCF_004010195.1 Chiloscyllium plagiosum | reverse complement strand
CTATTTCTGGACTCCCCGACCCCAGCGAAAATATTTTGTATATTTACTCTATTCATGCCGCTCATAATTTTGCAAACCTCTATATGGTCACCCCTCAGCCTCCGACGCAAGTTCAATGCCTGATCCTTTCCAATAATACTCGAGAACTTCCTCGTGTTACTGAAAACAGGATCAGATGAGAGGGACAAACACAGGCATTCAGTGGACAGGCCCAGACTAAGTTTCAAACACGTGAGTCAAAACTGCTGAATCCCTCCTGTCCAACATGCATCAGTAAACTGTCAATCTTTTTTCTTTGTTCCGTGTGTGGGAGTAGTGCAAGAGCACTGCAGGATTGCATATATAACATGGAACACGAGACACACGGGGAAGTGAACAACAGCCTACACACACCATTTCACGTTTCTGAGTTTCACAATGTCAGCACTCGTTACATTAGGGTGCCAAAACCCAAAGCCAGGGAAAGATATGGAGGGTCATAAAAATTTACATTAAAGATAGAAACAGATAATTAAGGTAGAAATAGGCCATATTGGTGAAATATGGGGAAAAAGTCAGGGCAGTGGGACTAACTGGGGAGCTCTGCAGATTATGCCAATGCATTGTTTTCTAAAATGAACTATCTGCCCAGCATGGGGAGCTGTGCAGACTATCCCAGTGTATTGCTCAGTTAGCTGGACTGTCTGCCCAGCATGGGGAGCTGTGTAGACTATCCCAGTGTATTGCTCAGTTAGCTGGACTGTCTGCCCAGCATGGGGAGCTGTGTAGTCAATTCCAGTCTATTTCAGCCTCAGTATTGGCCGGGGATGGGATGTAGTCAGAGGAACGAAATTCAATCTGTAACCAGATCAGAACATAGTGACCTCAATGTTTTCAATATTTAAACAGCAAGGGCAGTGATACAATGAATCATGTTTCACAATTGAAACTGGACAGGTCAGCATAGAGACCCAGAAGTAACACTGCCAGAAGCAAGGAGCGAAAGAGTGAATTAACAAGTTCATTGCTGCAGTTAGTAGTGGCTTGGAAAGTGAACATTTAGATTTAGTCTCAGCAGGAGCAATAACAGCGACAATGATAGTAGAGTCAATGAAAGGATAGTATTACAGTCAATCGTGATTTATAAAATTAAAGACTGAACATTCATACTTACCAGGGACACCAACGAAAGCCAGGATTGGATAATAAAAATATTGAATAATGAAAAGTGCATATTTGATCCGCCACCATAAGGGTTTTCGATCATAATATTTCGAAAGAAGCCAAACATCCCTGTATAAACTCCTGTCCATACTTGAGACATTCCAGTCTAATGTTCTCAGATTGTGATCCATTGCTGTAACATTGCAGTCTAATGTTCTCAGATTCTGACTCATTGTTGGAACATGCCAGACACTTGTGTTCAGATTCTGATCTCTCCTCACTGCATCTCTTGAGCTGCCGATCCCTGTTAATGCTGTCGGTGGTGCTCCCACTCATACTATGGAAAAGCACATTCAAAGGAACCCATTTATCATTAAAAGATGGAACTCCTCCACTGGGATAATTAAAATCCATGGAGATTGGCATTAATCACAGTTACTAAACAAACAGGCTCAGTTAATTCCTTCCTTATGCAATTTTTACTATCCCAATAAAAGGGAACATTTACTCAGTCTGGGTGGAATAGATGGGCGTTGCTTAGGGATGGACCATAAATCTTTCAAACTTTCTTCCGTGTATGTGGCAATAGGGCAAGAACACTGCAGGACTCTTTATATTACATACTATTTGTAAAGGAAGATAGAGATACATAAACAGGCCAGCTGCATAAGGTGACCAGTGGGGACACTTCCTTTGACAATAAATCAATGTACACTATTTATTGCCCATTGGCGTTGTGCAGTGCTGCTCCTTGTGACATCATTCAGAGTATTGAAACTGCTGCTCAGGAACAGGAGAAGGTAATTCTGTCCCCATATGTCTGTCAGAGAGGGATAGGAGGAGACCTTCAGCCTATCGACCCTGTTACAGATGGGCAGTGGGAGGCCATAAATCCCCTTAGGTCTGTTGCAGGCCTCTCGGGTCTGTTGCAAATGAACAGAAGGAGACAATTCAGCCTATCGGGTCTGTTGCAAATGAACAGAAGGAGACAA
>NW_025177868.1:0-2135 GCF_004010195.1 Chiloscyllium plagiosum | reverse complement strand
TCATATATCAGAAAGATATGAAGTCGGAACCTTAGTCCGTCAATTTTGCTCTCCAAGTCAATACAACAATGGCTGATCCTGAATCTCCACACCAAGCGCCTGCTGCAACTTCACCCCTTTAGTGTCTAAATATCCTTACTTATATTCAGTGCCTTAGTTTCTGCAGTCTTATGTGGGACAGAATTCCCCAGGTTTATCAGTCTGTGAGTGCAGACATTTATTGTCATCTCAATGCAGAGTGGCTTGCCTGTACCTAATACTGTGACCCTTGTGTTAGACGTCCCAGCCAGTGGAATTATCATCCCTGCTGACAATCTGTTTCACCCTGTCAGAGTTTTATATATTTCACTGAGATCTCCACCATTTTTCTAAACTCCATGGAATACAGGCTCAGTCGCCTCAAACTTTGCTCCCACAACAAGCCTGTCATCCCAGAGATCAGTCTGGTCATCCTTCACTGCACTCCCTCAATGTCAGGTTTGCCCTTTATTAGATAAGGAGACCAATACTGCACACATATTGCACAATTTTCTAGATGGGGGGCTCACCAAGGCCCTGTGTAGCTGCCGTAAGACACACCTGGGCTCAAATCCCCCGGAAATGAAGGTCAACACACCATTTATCTTTCTACCTGCTTTCTGTTGCAGCAGTATTGCTTTCTGTAACTGGTGTACAAGGAGATCAAGATCCTTTTCAATGATAGAGCTCCCCACTTGGTGAGTCTATGTATACTGGTCAGTGTGCCCTTATCAATCCCAGTATTGACTTCTGGCTTCAGAACTGACTGCCCTGCATGGACATTGGAGTTTGTGAAGAAGTCAACAAAAGTATACACATATTATCTTCATGCAGCAACTTCTTTACATTAATTCCTTTTGAAATGCTAGCCTGTTAGTCTATTTTTCCAACCAAATTGCTCAATTTTACGTATATCCACATTGTTCTTCATCTGCCACGTATTTTACCATTTCGTCCACTTGTCGCAATCACTTGAAACTTTTTAATATCCTCCTCACCCGCTCAGAATCTCAGTTTGGTACCGTCAGCTGATTTGGAAAGATTACATTTAATACCCATGAACACACGTTTGATCTGTTTTTTGAATAGATGGGGCCCAAACCTCAATTCCTTGATTATCCCGCTGGTCATTGCTTTCTACTGCGAAATACATGGAACGGTTTATGCTGATTCACTTTTTCCTGTCGGTTCTCCTATTTTCAACCCATGCCAGTATATTAGATCTCTCTGTTACACTCTGTTATGGACCAGAACAGACCCCTCAAATCATTTCAAGGAAGTAGCACAGACCCAACTTTTGCTCGCTGACTTAAGCAAGTGTAAGGCGGATATTCCAGGAGTGATGCAGCTGGTCAAATCACTGAGTTTCAAACAAAACAGAATGCATTTGCAAGATTACTGAGTGAGACGCAAACAGAAAAGGATACAACACAGAATAACCTAACCTATCCGAAAACCCAACAGGTGATCCCAACATAATGATTGTGTTCCAAGTACTTGATATAATCCCCATAAACACCCCATGGAAAAAAAATCAAACCCAGTTTCTTACAGGAGAGATGTCAGAAAGAGGGAGGAACAACATGGACCTGCTTTTCTGTGTCCGGTAGCTTCACAACTGGCTGCCTGCTTTAAGTAAACAGCCAGACTGTGGAAATCAGACCAAAAAAAACAAAGCAGAAGAGCAAAACTGGGATAACTGGCCACTCCCCTTTCATAAGAACAGAAGAGCTAGGAGCAGGGGTAGGCCGTCTGGTCCTCTGACATTCAATAAGATCATGACTGATCTACTTGTGGTCTCTGATCTACTTCCCGCGCTCTCACCGTATCCCTTATTTACTTTATTGTTCAAAAAGTATCTACCTTAGTTTTAAAACGTTTACTGAAGTAGTACCAATTACTTAAATGGGCAGGGAATTCCAGAGATTACAAACCTCTGGGTGAAGGCTTCCTTCTCAATTCAATGCTAAAAATAGGCAGCATCCAGGGAATAGGAGAATCGACGTTTCGGGCATAAGCCCTTCTTCAGGAATGAGGAAAGTTTGTCCAGCAGGCTAAGATAAAAGGTGGGGAGGAGGGACTTGGGGGAGAGGCGTCGGAAATGTGATAGATGGAAA
>NW_025177867.1:0-2135 GCF_004010195.1 Chiloscyllium plagiosum | reverse complement strand
ATGTGAATGGTCATTACTGTGTGTGACTATACCATGGCCTGAGCATGGTCAATACTGTGTGTGAACAATCCTCTGGCCTTTGAATGGTCAATAGAGAGTCAGAATAATCCTGTGGCTTGAGGATGTTTAATACAGTGTGTGTATAATCCTCTGGGCTGAGAAAAGTCAATAATGTGTGTGAATAATCCTGTGGCCTGAGGATGTTCAATACTTTGTGAAAAGTCCTGTTGCAAGAGGATGGTCAATACAGGGTGGGAATAATCCAGTGGCCTGAGAATGGAAAATACTGTGTGGGAATAATCCTGTGGTCTGAGAATGGTCAATACTGTATGTGAATAATCCTCTGACCTGTAAATGGTCAAGACAGTGTGTTCATTAATCCTGTGGCCATATGCTGGTCAATGCTGTGTGGGAATAATCCTGTTGGCTGAGAATGTTGAATATTGTGTATGAACACTCCTCTGGCCTGTGAATGGTCAATACTGTGTGGGAGTAATCTTGTGGCCTGAGGTTGGTCAATACTATGTGTGAATAATTCTGTGGCCTGAGTGTGGTCATATTCTGTGTGTGAAAAATCCTGTGGACTGTGGACGGTCAATATTGTGTGTGAATAATCCTTTGGACAGTGAATGGTCAATACCATGTGTGCATAATCCTCTGGCCTCTGAATCGTCAGTACTGTGCAGGAGTAATCCTGTCGACTGAGGATGGTCAGTACTGTGTTTGAATAATCCTGAGGCCTCAGGATGTAGAATATTGTGTGTGAATGGTCAATGCTGTGTATGAATAATACTGTGGACTGTAAATGGTCAATACTGTGTGTGAAGAATCCTATGGTTTTAGGATGGCCCATACTGTGTGTGAGTAATCTTGTGGACTGAGGATGGTCAATATAGTGTGTGAATATTCCTGTGCACTGTGAATGCTCAATACTGTGTGTGAATATTCCTGAGGCCTGAGGATGTGTGTGAATAATCCTGTGGCCTGTTGGTCAGTTCAGTGTGTGTATAAATCTGTGTACTGAGAATGATCAATACTGTGTGTGATTAAACCTGTGGCCTGAGGATGGTCTATACTATGCATGACTAATCGTGTGGACGGAGAATGATCAATACTGTGTTTGAATAATCCTGTAGTCTGAGAATATTCAATACAGTGTGGGCATAATCATTTGGCCTGAGGATGGTGAAAAGCGTGTGTAATTAATCCTGTTGCCTGTAGTTGGTCAATACTCTGTGTGAACTATCCTGTGGCCTGTGTCTGTTCAATGCAATGTGTGAATAATCCTGTGGACTGAGGATGGTCAATACTGTGTGTGAATAATACTGTGGTTTTCAGATAGTCAATACTGTGTATGAGTAATCCTGTGAAGTGAGGATGGTCAATATTGTGTGTGAATAATCCTTTGGAATGTGAATGGTCAATACAGTGTGTCAATAATCCTGTGGCCCATGAGTGGTCAATACTGTGTGTGAATAATCCTGTGGCCGTATGCTGATCAATACTGTGTATGAGTAATCCCGTGGACTGAGGATGGTCAGTAGAGTGTGTGAATAATTCTGTGCACTGGGAATGCTCAATACATCGTGTGAATAACCCCGAGGCTTGAACACGGTCAATACTGTGTGGGAATAATCCTGGGGCCTGAGGTTGGTCAATAAAGTTTGTGTATAATCCTGTGGGTTAGGGTGATCAATACGGTGTGTGGTAAATCCTGTGGACTGAGAATGATCAACACTGTGACTAAGTAATCCTGTAGAATGAGGGTGGTCAGTATTGTTGTGAGAATAATCCTTTGGAATGTGAATGGTCAATACAGTGTGTGAATAATCCTGTGCACTGTGAATGCTGAATACTGTGTGTGATTAAGCATTTGTCTAAAGATTGTCAATACTGTGTGTGAATGATAATGTGGTCTTTGGATGGTAAATGCTGTGTATTAATAATCCAGTGGCCTGTGGATGGTCAATACTGTTTGTTAATAATCTGTGGCCTATGGATGGTCAATTCTGTGTGGGAGTAATCCTGTGGCCTGAAGATGATCAATGATGTGTGTGAAAACTCGTGTGGTCTGAGGATAGTCAATACTGTGGGTGAAAAAGGCTGTGGACTGTGAACGGTCAATACTGTGTGAG
>NW_025177866.1:0-2135 GCF_004010195.1 Chiloscyllium plagiosum | reverse complement strand
GAACTTTCCGGGGAATGTCAGTTATAGAATGTTTCGGACAGAACGTTCCGGGGAATGTGAGTTATAGAATGTCAGGGACAGAACGTTCCGGGGAATGACTGTCAGTTATAGAATGTCGGGGACAGAACGTTCCGGGGAATGTCAGTTATAGAATGTCAGGGACAGAACTATCCGGGGAATGGCATTTATAGAATGTCAGGGACAGAACGTTCCGGGGAATGTCAGTTATAGAATGTCGGGGACAGAACGTTCTGGGGAAAGTCAGTTATTGAATGTCGGTGACAGAACGTTCCGGGGAGTGTCAGTTATAGAATGTCGGGGACAGAACGTTCCGGGGAATGTCAGTTATCGAATGTCGGGGACAGAACGTTCCGTGTAATGTCAGTTATAGAATGTCGGGGACAGAACTTTCCACGATCTCCATGACCTGTCCATCACCTTTCCCCTTTATTCTCCCCACCAGCATGATGTACTGTGCACAGGCTACATTTCTGTCCAACACTGGGAGTTGTGCAGAACCAATCAGGGCACTAATGTGTGAACCTGGAACAAATATCCATCCAGCACGGGGAGCTACACAAACCACTTCAGTGCATGACCTATAAACCTCAACCAGATAGTCTGACCAGCACAGCGAACTATGCAGTGATCACCTGTGAATTAATCTGTAACCCAGGAACAGTTATTCTCCCAGCATGTAGGGCTGTGTTCCCCACTCCAGTGCATTGATCTGTAACCCAGGAGCAGTTACCCTCCCAGCATGTAGGGCTGTGTTTCCCACTCCAGTGCATTGATCTGTAACCCAGGATCAGTTATCCTCCCAAAATGTAGGACTGTGTACCCCACTCCAGTGCATTCATCTGTAACCCAGGAGCAGTTATCCTCCCAGCATGTAGGACTGTGTACCCCACCCCAGTGCATTGATCTGTAACCCAGGAGCAGTTACCCTCCCGGCATGCAGGACTGAGTACCCCACCCCAGTGTATTGATCTGTAACCCAGGAGCAGTTACCCTCCCAGCATGTAGGACTGTGTACACCACCCCAGTGCATTGATCTGTAAACCAGGAGCAGTTATCCTCCCAGCATGTAGGAATGCACATCAGTGCATTTCTCACTAACACTGTGTTAGAACCCTGCCCAGTGTGGGGAAACTTGCAGCCCATGCTGGGAGTGACAGGATGCACAGCTCCCATCCATTTACAGCTCCTTATCTCCAGTGTGCCCTGACAAGGGTGTGCTGCGGGTGTGAAGATCACTGCCAGAGAGAGATGGCGTGGAATCAGTTTAAATCTCACCACATGGGAGGGGTTTGGGGTATAGACAGAGAGGGGGAGACTGAGAGACAGTGTCATGGAAGGATGTGTTCCCAGGTTGCAGAATGCTGAAAAGTAGACACTTCGATAGCACCCTGTATCATGAGCCAGACTTCCGAGGAAAGATGGGTAAAAGGGATATTGGTGTGAGACCAGATGAGCATTTGTTCTGCATCTATGTTACTGGAATTGCTTTCAACCGAATCTATGATTCATTGGACAGATTCTAACAAGAATTTATCTTTGTTTGAATTTCCTTGAATGTGACAGAGGGATCGTCCACACAAGGCTGAGATAGTTTCCTGGTGCTATCGTATCGAACTCACCTCATTAACTACCCAGCCAACCCCATGGTGTCCCTCTCATTCAATACCAGCCCGATTCTCCCACCCATCATGGCGGGAGGTACTCACCAGTCCCCGGATGCCCCTGGATATTCCTTGATCCCTGGCATGGGTGCCACCTTTAAAAGGTCAATGGGCACACGGTTGAGCTTTCTCAGTTCGGAGCTGGCCTGCAAAGTTTACGTCGACCATGGCAGATCATGGGCAATTACACCGCGGTTTGCCGACAGGGACACAGAAGTGCTGGTGGATGAGCTAGTACAGAATGAGACCATTCTCTTTCCAGAGTGGGCCACACCACCAGACCCACCGAGCATGGTCAGAGCTCCCCACCCAGCTCAGTGCAGTGTCTCCGGTCTGAAGAAATGCCCAGCGATACAGGACAAGCTTCAATAACCTTCCCTGCTCTTTCAGGATAAGGGTCACGGTATTCTCTCTGCTTCCTCACACTCACTATATATCTGTTATAGCACCGAC
>NW_025177865.1:0-2135 GCF_004010195.1 Chiloscyllium plagiosum | reverse complement strand
TGTTTACTAACCTCATTCACAATGAACATCTCCGTTGAATGTTTGTTGTCAGGAATTGATTGAGTCTGTTTTTACAGACAGGATGACTAACAAATGACTAACTAACATGAACTATTCCGAGAGAGTCAGTTGATTGAATCTGTTTTTAGTGACAGGATGACTAACAAATGACTAACTAACATGAACTATTCCGAGAGAGTCATCATGGATTTACAAAGGTTCAGACATCTTTAACTAAACTGGTTACACTTTGTTAGGAGCTCACTAATGTGGGATATATGGGAATGTTGATGGCTATTGTCCATAGGAAATTCCACAAAACATTTAAAAAGAGACATGGAATCAGATGGAGTTTGAGAAATGCATTTACCTTGGGTCAGGAATGGGTCCGGAGCTAGGAGACAGAGAGGAGGGATAATGTGCATGTCTTCCAATGAGCAAGATGTGAATAGTGGTGTCCCCAGGGATCTGTGCTGGGACCTCAGCTTCACACAATATTTCTCAATGACTTGGATGAAGAAATAGAGAGCCATATATCCAAGATTGTTGATCACACTGAGTGAGGTGGTTTGTAGGGTGAGATAGGGAGGGTGGAAGGACAGGGAGAGGTCTGAGAACAAGGATGAGAGCTTCATTCCTGAAGAAGGGCTAATGCCCGAAACGCCGATTCTCCTGTTCCCTAGATGCTGCCTGACCTGCTGCGCTTTTCCAGCAACACATTTCCATCAAGGATGAGAACTTGCAAATCAAGATGTTGCTGGACTGGGAGCCAATGTAGGTCAGTGAGCACAGGGTGAGGGATTGGGGGAATGGGACTTGGCGTGAGTTCGGATACTGGCAGCAGAGTTTGGGATGAGCTGATGTTAACCGAAGGTGGTGGCTGTGACGTGGGCCAGGACAACATTGGAATGGTCATGTTTGGAGTTCCCAGCACATAGCTGAGATTTTCAGTGTCTGATCTTTGTCATGTGGAGGATGTGGGGCTCAGATCAGCCTCAAAGATGAGTCTAAGGTCGTAAAGAGTCTGGTTGAGCAGCAGGTAGTTCTCAGGGAGAGGGATGGAGTTTGTACTGGGAGCTGAAGAGGATGGCTTTGATCTTCCCAATGTGTTTCCCAGTGAGCCTGGCTCCTCAGTCCTGACTGCTCTTAGCTACTGTGATTGTTACTGATTGGACACTTATTATTAGAGATTGTGACCACAGCAGAAAGTCCTAGTGTAAAAATAACTGCAAAGACTGTCAGATCGCAAAGTTGAAACTTCACCAAGAGAGGAAGTGAAAGAAGGAGCTCGGAGCAGCTGGACCTTTGTTTACTGAGACAGGAGAAAACTGTGAATCATCTGCACTCCCTGGAATCTGACAGCACAAGAGGAGGCCATTCAGCCCATTGTGTCTGTGAGTGACCCAAGTAGTCCTACTGCTCCTCTGTCTCCCCATAATCCAGCAAATCTTTCCTTTTCAGCTCGATCTTAATTCTCTCTTGTAGACCTGGGCATACAGCACAAGACTGCCCCAACCTGGGTTCCAATTTGGTATCTTATTCATTCATTGGGAGACAAACTGCCTGGGCTGGGAAATGGAGCTCAGGACCCTGAACATTCCCTCTCCCCTCCTGAGGGACATTTCATTCTGTTTTGCATATTCACTTGTGGGAAGTGGGCTTCCCCGGCTGGCCCAGCATTTTTTATGCTGTCCCTAGTTACCCTGGAGAAGGCAGTGGGAAGCTGCTTCTTGAATCGCTATAGTCCACAAGCTGTAAGTTGACCCACAATGCTCTTCGGGAGGGAATGCCGGCATTTTAACCCAGCAAGGCTGAGGGAACAGCAATATATTTCCAAGTCAGGATGCCAAGCTTTTCCAAGGGGAAATTGCAGCTCATAGTGTTCCCATGTGTCTGCAGCTCTTGTTCTTCGAAATAGAAGTGGACGTGGGTTTGGAAGGAAACCAAAAGAAATGCGGATGCTGGAAATCCGAGACAAAGATCGAAATTGCTGGAAAAGCTCGGCAGTCTGGCAGCATCTGTGAAGAGAGATTGGGTCAAGCACGAAGCGTTAACTCTGATTTCTCTCCCCAGATGCTGCCAGTCCTGCTGACCTTTTCATTCGATTTCTATTTTTGTTCATGGGTTTGGAAGGT
>NW_025177864.1:0-2135 GCF_004010195.1 Chiloscyllium plagiosum | reverse complement strand
CCCTGATGATATCAGCGAATCCCAGAAGTGCAGAGAGAGGCCATTCGGCCCATTTTTCTGCACCGACTCTCCATAGAGCATACCAACAGATCCAGCCCCCTTACCCGATAACTCTGAATAAATCATGGCCAATTCACCTAGCCTGCACATATGTGGAAACTGGAGCACCCCACACAGACATGGGGAGACTATGCAGACTCCACACTGACAGTGCCCTGGCACTGTGAGGCAGCAGTGCTAACCACTGAGCCACCGTGCCACACATATGTGGTTAGGGAGTTAAATGCCATCCTGGAGTAGTAGGATTAGACAAACTAACATGACTAAAGGCAGATAAATCCCTTGGACTTGATGGTTTGCACTTTTGGCTTCTGAAAGAGATAGCTACAGCGATAGTGGATACAATAGTTGTCATTTTCCTAAAATTATTAGTTTTTGGAGAGGTACCAGAGGATCAAAACATTGCTAATGTGACACCTCTGTTCAAAACGGGAGGGGGGCAAAAAGCAGCGAAATCTAAACTGACCCACCCAACCTTTGGTGCAAGTGTATTAGTGTCAGTTACTGAGCAAGTAATTGTCAAACATTTGGAATTTTTTAATCTAATCAAGCAGAATCAGCATGTCTTCATGAAAGGGAAATTGTATCTGACTAACTTGTGAGATGTTTTCAATCAAGTCGCAACCAGAATGGAGAGAGAGGAGCCCAGTAGATATGTTATATTTGAATTTCCGAAAGGAATTCGACAAGATACCTCACAAAAGGTTAAGGCATAAAAATCCACAGTGTTGAGGATAGTATATTGGCATGGATGGAGAATTGGTTAATGGGCAGGAGTGAGTAGGGATGAGGGTTGCTTTTTCAGGTTGTGACCAGTGGGGTCCACGGAGATCACTGCCCGTCCCTCGTTACCCTTGAGAGCTGCCCTCTTGAACCACTCCATCCCACAATTCCCTTAGGGAGGGAATTCCAGGTTTTTGTCCCAGTGACAGTGAAGGATATATTTCCAAATCAGGATGGTGAGTGGTTTATAGTCATAGAGTTCAGAAACAGATCCTTTGGTCCAACTCATCCCGCACTGACCAGACATCCCGCACTGACCAGACATACCGCACTGACCAGACATCTCACCCTGACCAGACGTCCCGCACTGACCAGACATCCCGCACTGACCAGACATCCCGCACTGACCAGACATCTCACCCTGACCAGACGTCCCGCACTGACCAGACATCCCGCACTGACCAGACATCCCGCACTGACCAGACATCCCGCACTGACCAGACATCCCGCACTGACCAGATGTCTCACCCTGACCAGGCGTCTCACCCTGACCAGACGTCCCGCACTGACCAGACGTCTCTCCCTGACCAGACGTCCCGCACTGACCAGACGTCCCGCACTGACCAGACGTCTCACCCTGACCAGACGTCCCGCACTGACCAGACATCCCATCCTGACCAGATACCCCAATCTGACCAGACATCCCGCACTGGCCAGACATCCCGCACTGACCAGACGTCCCACACTGACCAGACATCCCGCACTGACCAGACGTCCCGCACTGACCAGACATCCCGCACTGACCAGACATCTCGCACTGACCAGACATCCTGCACTGACCAGACATCTCACCCTGACCAGACATCCCATCCTGACCAGATACCCCAATCTGACCAGACGTCCCGCACTGACCAGACATCCCGCACTGACCAGACATCCCGCACTGACCAGACGTCTCACCCTGACCAGACGTCCCGCACTGACCAGACATCCCATCCTAACCAGATACCCCAATCTGACCAGACATCCCGCACTGACCAGACATCCCATCCTGACCAGATACCCCAATCTGACCAGACATCCCGCACTGGCCAGACATCCCGCACTGGCCAGACGTCCCGCACTGACCAGACATCACGCACTGACCAGACATCCCGCACTGGCCAGACGTCCCGCACTGACCAGACGTCCCGCACTGACCAGACATCCCGCACTGGCCAGACATCCCATCCTGACCAGATACCCCAATCTGACCAGACATCCCGCACTGGCCAGACGTCCCGCACTGGCCAGACGTCCCGCACTGACCAGACGTCCCGCACTGGCTAGACGTCCCGCACTGACCAGACATC
>NW_025177863.1:1292-2135 GCF_004010195.1 Chiloscyllium plagiosum | reverse complement strand
CTCTTAGTTTAAATGTGAATTCCCCGTCTCATGTCCCAATTTCAGAGGGTGCCTAATGGAATGTTTACTCCACCTTACACCTACCCGCCCTGTATTCCACCTTACTTCTGTACTCTGATTTTCTCATTTTTGAAGGCTTCCCATTTTTTAGCTGTTCATTTACCTGTGGGTATCTGCTGCCAATCAGCTATTAAATATTCTTGGCAAGTAACATCAAAATTTGCCTTCCTCCAATTTAGTACAACTTGCAAAACAATCTCATGGCCAAACGAACCACAGCACATTCACCCATCTCTTAGGTCAAAGTGCAAATACAATTTGATTCTATTTGCATGTCCTTTGCTTCGGACCCATTTGATGACTACATTCTCGTGGCTGGTTCCAGACGCTCCTCTTGGCGAGACATTTATTCAGCAGCATTAAACACTGTGCGTATGTTTAATTAAATAAACTCTGCTCTTTATTTAAATGAGGTAAACAGGGTTTTGTGTCCAATGCTACTGTCAGAAGCGAGTACTTCATCTGAAGAAATACTTTTATGTTGATCTCTCCACTGGAAGCAGATCCTTCCCTCATAAGATCAGCGATAATGTCCACTTTACCCAAAGACAAAACCCAGCTGACATTGTTCCCAGCCCAGCACTACAGCAGCAGGTGGCCCGGGAATCTAATCCCTTTCTCCTGTGTGAAGCTGTTTCAGTGTCAACTGTTGCTGCAGATACCAAATAATCTCTCTCTGTCTATCCCTCTCTCTCTACACACACGTACATCAATCTGTCTGTCCCTCTCTCTCCCACCCCCACCCGGGCACACCCCCCCACCTCAGACAGTCTCTACCAGACA
>NW_025177863.1:0-409 GCF_004010195.1 Chiloscyllium plagiosum | reverse complement strand
TATTGGTTTATTGAAACGCTCGTTGCTTCGATGGCATTGCCGCAGGCTGTCAGAGCACAGCAAGATCTCACAGGCAGAAATCTGTCAGCAGCAAGATCAGCTCGATATTTCTGATGGGGGCTGCTTAAATGTTCAATATTTGTTGCAACTACAGGCACTGACAAAACTGCTACTTCACAATCTCAAATGTCTCTCCCTCACACCCACCCTGTCTGTCTTTTTTCTGCCTCTCTCCCATTTACAAGTCTTTCTCTCACTCTCAATGTGAAGATTCACACATTATTACTCTGACATTCTAACAAGTCTTTAAGAGACAGTTTGACATTTAGGATTTTACTTTCCTCTTTGGGAAATTCTGTCAGTCAGACACTCGCTTTGGGTGGGGACGTGGGGGTTAAAAGCTTTGTGT
>NW_025177862.1:0-2135 GCF_004010195.1 Chiloscyllium plagiosum | reverse complement strand
GTGGACCAGGAGTGTGGGTTGTTGTGGGTGGAGCAGGAGTACGGGATGTTGTGGATGGACCAGAGTGCAGGTTGTTGTGTGTGGACCAGGAGTGCGGGTTTTTGAGGGTGCACCAGGAGTGCAGGTTGTTTTGGGTGCACCAGGAGTGTGGACTGTTGTGGGTGGACCAGGAGTGCGGGTTATTGTGGTTGGACCAGGAGTGCGGGTTGTTGTGGTTGGACCAGGAGTGCGGGTTTTTGAGGGTGGACCAGGAGTGCGGGTTGTTATGAGTCGATCAGGAGTGTGGGTTGTTATGGGTGAACCAGAGTGATGGTTGTTGTGGGTTGACGACGAGTGTGGACTGTTGTGGGTGGACCAGGAGTGCGGGTTGTTGTGGTTGGACCAGGAGTGCGGGTTGTTGTGGCTGTGCCAGGAATGCGGGTTGATGTGGTTGGAACAGGAGTGTGTGTTGTTGTGGATGGACCAGGAGTGCGGGTTATTATGGGTTGACCAGGATTGCGGGTTGTTGTGGATGGACCAGGAGTGCGGGTTTTTGAGGGTGGACCAGGATTGCGGGTTGTTATGTGTGGACCAGGAGTGTGGACTGTTGTGGGTGGACCAAGAGTGCGGGTTGATGGGTGGACCAGGAGGGTAAGTTGTTGTGGGTGGACCAAGAGTGCGGGTTGTTGTGGATGGACCAAGAGTGCGGGTTATTATGGGTGCGCCAGGAGTGTGGGATCTTGTGGGTGGTTCAGGTGTGCGGGTTGTTGTGGATGGACCCGGAGTGTTGGTGGCCCAGGAGTACGGGATGTTGTGGTTGGACCAGGAGTGCGGGTTGTTGTGGTTGGACCAGGAGTGCGGGTTGTTGTGGTTGGACCAGGAGTGCGGGTTGTTGTGGTTGGACCAGGAGTGCGGGTTGTTGTGGTTGGACCAGGAGTGCGGGTTGTTGTGGTTGGACCAGGAGTGCGGGTTGTTGTGGTTGGACCAGGAGTGCGGGTTGTTGTGGTTGGACCAGGAGTGCGGGTTGTTGTGGTTGGACCAGGAGTGCGGGTTGTTGTGGTTGGACCAGGAGTGGGGGTTGTTGTGGTTGGACCAGGAGTGCGGGTTTTTGAGGGTGGACCAGGAGTGCGGGTTGTTATGTGTGGACCAGGAGTGTGGACTGTTGTGGGTGGACCAAGAGTGCGGGTTGATGGGTGGACCAGGAGGGTAAGTTGTTGTGGGTGGACCAAGAGTGCGGGTTGTTGTGGATGGACCAAGAGTGCGGGTTATTATGGGTGCGCCAGGAGTGTGGTTTTTGTGGGAGCACCAGGAGTGCGGGAAGTTGAGGGTGGACAAGGAGGGTGGGGTTTTGTGGATGGAACAGGTTTACAGGATTTTGAGGGTGGAACACGAGTGCAGGTTGTTGTGGGTGGACCAGGAGTGCGGGATGTTGTGGGTGGGCCAGGAGTGCGGGTTATTTTGGGTGGACTAGGAGTGTGGGTTGTTGTGGGTGGAGCAGGATTGTGAGTTGTTGTGGATGGACCAAGAGTGTGGGTTTTTAAGGGTGGACCAGGAGCGTTGGTAGTTGTGAGTGGACCAGGAGTGTGGGTTGTTGTGGGTGCACCAGGAGTGGGAGTTGTGTGTTGACCAGGAGTGTGGGTTGTTTTGGGCGCACCGGAAGTGCGCGCTGTTGAGGGTGGACCAGGTTTGTGGGTTCTTGTGGGTTGACCAGGAGTGCGGGTTGTTGTGGGTGGACATGGAGCGTGGGTATTTGTGGGAGCACCAGGAGTACGGGAAGTTGAGGGTGGACAAGGAGTGTGGGGTTTTGTGGTGGACTCGCGGGTTGTTGTGGATGCACCTGGAATGTGGTTTGTTGAGTGTGGACCATGAGTGCGGGTTGTTGAGGTTGGACCAGGAGTGTGGACTGTTGTGGGTGGACCAGGAGTGCGGGTTTTTGTGGATGGACCAGGAGTGTGGGTTTTTGAGGGTGGACCAGGAGTGTGGGTTGTTGTGGGTGGACCAGGAGTGCGGGTTGTTGTGGGTGGAGCAGGAGTGCGGATTGGTGTGGTTGGGTCAGGAGTGTGGGATGTTGTGGATGGACCAAGAGTGCAGGTTGTTGCGGGTGGACTAGGAGTGCAGGTTGTTGTGGATTGACCGCGAGTGTGTGAACCAGGAGC
>NW_025177861.1:0-2135 GCF_004010195.1 Chiloscyllium plagiosum | reverse complement strand
TTGGGTCAAAGACACGCCTTGAAAATCGCTTTTAAAACCACTAAAAACCCCAAAATAACTCCCCCAGCACCTCCCCCCACCTCCTCCAATGCTTAGAACCTGAGTCGCTTCGTAAATGAACTCTCCAACATGACAATAAAAATGTCATGATGATTCCTGCATTCATAATTTTATAAACATCTATCAAGTAGCCCCTCAGCATCCTGCATTCTATTGAAAACAACGCCAGTATATGCAATTTTTTTTTCACAGCTAAAACTGCCCATAATGTGCAAAATATCCCGAAAACATTACCGTACCTTCACCTGGTAGTGCGGTGAAAAGAACTGTGCGCAATATTACAAGTGTGATCGAGCCAAAGTTCTATAAAATTGCAGCATGACTTGTCTATCCTTGTACTCTTTGCCCCTGCCAATGAAGGCAAGCACACCATAGGCCTTTGTTTTCAAGCATAGGAAGGGTATGTTGGCGATGGAGCGGCAACAATACAGGGTTAAAGAAATTATATATGTTCTTCAGGTTTACGATAAGAGGATTACACAAATGAAGCATTTTGACTCTAGAATTTAGAAAGGTAAAAGTGTGATGGAAATCTTCATGCTGACAATTGGGTCGGGCTGGGGGAAGGGGACGGGTGGATGAACTTCAAATTATTTTGCGGATTGGATATTCTGGAAGTAATGGGCTTTGTATGACATTTACAGCCACAGATGTTAGGAAGCATTTCTACACATGGACGTTTGAAATGATCTTACACAAACAAGGGTGAATTCTGGATGAGTTGTTACATTTTTGTTGTCCAAAGAGACTAAGGATTATCGGCAAAAAGCAAGAATTCGGAGTTCGGCAATACAGGCAATCCCGACGTTGGTGAATGGTGGAATGGGCTTGAAGAGTTCACCAAACCCTTCCTTTCTTGTGTCCATATGAAACTGTGCTTTATTTCATGGAGCCAGGAGGTTACTTTTTATCACGCCAATAACTGTTAATTGACTTTCAGAGACCGGAGATAACATAACACACTTTGCTACGATCTGGAGGTGAAATCCTCAATCCATGCCTTTTCTAGAGAATTAGATTGATAAGTCTAATGCGGTCTCTGAAATACATATTTCAAAACCGTGAGATGACACAAGAGCGCCACGAAAGTTTTATTCTTGATACTACAGTTAGTATCGGCAGTTTCGGTGTATATGCTTAAGTTTTGCATCAAAACCACCTATCTCCCACTGAATCTACGAAGTCAGCAATTCCGTGTCTCTGAAAGATTCCCAATTCCTCCAAATTTCATGTTTCCTTGAATCATTGGTCTAGAATCTCATCTTGACTTTAATTGAACTGTACCCAATTTCTCTGCTCGGCACGTCTTCCACCTCTGGCATGTCTTTTTTAAAGGAAGCCTTTGCGACTGAACCAAACGATACGTCCCCTGATGTACAAAGGGTATTTGGAACCTTTGTTTGAACAGCAGCCAACATAGAAAACATGATGTGGAGATGGACCACGTTACGAATCAAAAAACACCAGCTTATAGTGCAAATCGTTTATTTCAAAGAAACCTATTTAACAATAATTAGGTGTTTGATTCTCTCTTTTGTCAACATGCGAGGGATTGTAATGTTGAGATCAATGCTGTCTTCTGGTTGCAGTTTCCATAATTCTCAATGCAGGGTTTCTGCAATTCCCCCAGTTTGTGATAATCGGCAAGACTTCCACGGATTTTGATTTTTCTTTGAAGATATGAGAGGGATTTCGTCACGTTATACTGTTTCCGGGTCTATCCAGTAATTGGAGGAATTATGGTGGGCAATGGATTTGAAATAGTGTCTTTTTCCCTGGCATAGAATCGGGCTGATGTAGCGTAACTTCTGGTCTTCTCCCAAATGAATTGCTATTGTCTGGATCATACCAGACTATCTCAGAGTAGTTTAAGATTGATGTATAAACAGGAAGGTTTGCTTCTTTTAAGGCAAATGTAAGGTTCCGTGTTCCAGATGCGACTTTAATGGTCAAATAACTCAACATTAAGCAAAACACAATTAACAGGATGTTGGCTACATTAATACTTACTGATGAACTGTTCTGATCTTGTAACATGCCACAAACACATCCTTTTGCAAAAACGCATATTTAGA
>NW_025177860.1:0-2135 GCF_004010195.1 Chiloscyllium plagiosum | reverse complement strand
GCTGCTCCTGATCTTTTTCCCAGTGTTGTTCCGCATCTTGTTCCCAGTGCTGCTCCTGATCTTGTTCCCTGTGTTTTTCCAGATCTTGTTCCACTGCTGTTCCTGATCTTGATGCCAGTGCTGTTCTCGATCTTGTTCCCAGTGCTTCTCCGGATCTTGTTCCCAGTGCTTTTACGGATCTTGTTCCCAGTGCTGCTCTGGATCTTGTTCCTCGTGCTGCTCCTGATCTTGTTCCCAGTGCTGCTCCTGATCCTGTTTCCAGTGCTGTTCCTGATCGTATTCCCAGTGCTGCTCCTGATCTTGTTCCCTGTGCTGCTCCTGATTATGTTCCCAGTGCTGCTCCTGATCTTGTTCCCAGCGCTGCTCCGTATCTTGTTCCCAGCGCTGTTCCTAACCTTCTTCACCGTGCTGCTTATGATCTTGTTCCCAGTGCTCCTCGAGATCTTATTCCTCATGCTGCTCCGGATCTTGTTCCCAGTGCTGCCCCTGATCTTTTTCCCAGTGTTGTTCCGGATCTTGTTCCCTGTGCCGCTCCTGAACTTGTTCCCAGTGCTCCTCTGGACTTTATTCCTTATGCTGCTCCTGATCTTATTCCCAGTGCTGCTCCAGATCTTGTTGCCAGTTCTGCTTTGGATCTTGTTCTCAGCACTGCTCCTGATCTTGTTCCACGTGCTCCTTCTGATCTTGTTCCCAGTGCTGCTCCGGATCTTGTTCCCAGGGCTGCTCCGGATCTTGCTCCCAGTGCTGCTCTGGATCTTGTTTCTCGTGCTGCTTCTGATCTTGTTCCCAGTGCTGCTCCTGATCTTGTTCCCAGTGCTGCTCCTGATCCTGTTTCCAGTGCTGCTCCTGATCGTATTCCCAGTGCTGCTCCTGATCTTGTTCCCTGTGCTGCTCCTGATTATGTTCCCAGTGCTGCTCCATATCTTTTTCCCAGCGTTGATCCTGACCTTCTTCCCCGTGCTGCTTCTGATCTTGTTCCCAGTGCTCCTCGAGATCTTATTCCTCATGCTGCTCCGGATCTTGTTCCCAGTGCTGCTCCTGATCTTTTTCCCAGTGTTGTTCTGGATCTTGTTCCCTGTGCTGCTCCTGATCTTGTTCCCAGTGTTGTTCCGGATCTTGTTCCCTGTGCTGCTCCTGATCTGGTTCCCAGTGTTGTTCCGGATCTTGTTCCCTGTAATGCTCCTGATCTTGGTCCCAGTGCTGTTCCTGATCGTGTTTCCACTGTTGTTCCGGATCTTGTTCCCTGTGCTGCGCCTGATCTTGTTCCCAGTGCTGTTCCTGATCGTATTCCCAGTGCTGCTCCTGATCCTGTTTCCAGTGCTGTTCCTGATCGTATTCCCAGTGCTGCTCCTGATCTTGTTCCCAGTGCTGCTCCTGATCGTGTTCCCTGTGTTTTTCCAGATCTTGTTCCACTGCTGTTCCTGATCTTGATTCCAGTGCTGTTCCTGATCTTGTTCCCAGTGCTTCTCCGCATCTTGTTCCCAGTGCTTTTACGGATCTTGTTCCCAGTGCTGCACCTGATCATATTCCCAGTGCTGCACCTGATCATATTCCCACTGCTGCTCCTGATTTTGTTCCCACTGCTGCTCCGGTATCTTGTTCCCAATGCTACTCCTGATCTTTTTTCAGTGCTGCTCCTGATCTTGCTCACAGTGCTGCTCCTGATCTTATTCCCAGTGCTCTTCCGGATATTGATCCCAGTGCTGCTCCTGATCTTGTTCCCAATGCTGCTCCTGATCTTGTTCCCAGTGCTGCTCCAGGTCTTATTTCTCGTGCTGCTCCAAATCTTTTTCCCAGTACTGCGCTCCTGATCTTGTTCCCAGCGCTGCTCCGGATGTTGTTCCCAGCGCTGCTCCTGATCATGTTCCGCATGCTGCTTCTGATCTTGTTCCCAGTGCTCCTCTGGACCTTATTCCTCATGCTGCTCCTGATCTTGTTCCCAGTGCTGCTCCAGATCTTGTTGCTAGTGCTGCTCCGGATCTTGTTCTCAGCACTGTTCCTGATCTTGTTCCCTGTGCTGCTCCTGATTATGTTCCCAGTGCTGCTCCTGATCATGTTCCCAGTGCTACTCCTGATCTTGTTCCCAGCGCTGCTCCGTATCATGTTCCCAGCGCTGTTCCTGACCTTCTTCCCCG
>NW_025177859.1:0-2135 GCF_004010195.1 Chiloscyllium plagiosum | reverse complement strand
TGGTCTCATCCAACTGCAGTGCTGCCCCCATCCTACTGCAGTGCTGCTCCCATCCCACTGCAGTGCTGCTCCCATCCCACTGCAGTGCTGGTCCAATCCAACTGCAGTGCTGGTCCCATCTAACTGCAAATTTGGTCCCATCCAACTGCAGTGCTGGTCCCATCCAACTGTAGTGCTGGTCCCAACCAACTGCATTGCTGGTCTCATCTAACTGCAGTGCTGGTCCCATCCAACACCAGTTCTGGTTCCCTCCAACTGCAGTGCTGGTCTCATCTAAGTGCTGTGCTGGTCCCATCCAACTGCAGTGCTGGTCTCATCCAACTGCAGTGCTGGTCCCATCCAACTGCAATGCTGGTGTCATCTAACTGCAGTGCTGGTCTCATCTAACTGCAGTGCTGGTCTCCTCCAACTGCAGTGCTGGTCTCATCTAACTGCAGTGCTGGTCTCCTCCAACTGCAGTGCTGGTCCCATCCAACTGCAGTGCTGCTCCCATCCAACTGCAGTGCTGGTCCCTTCTAACTGCAGTGCTGGTCTCATTCAACTGCAGTTCTGGTGTCATCTAACTGCAGTGCTGGTCTAATCCAACGGCAGAGCTGGTCTCATCCAACTGCAGTGATGGTCCCATCCAACTGCAGTGCTGGTCCCATCCAACTGCATTGCTGGTCTCATCTAACTGCAGTGCTGGTCCCACCCAACTGCAGTGCTGGTCCCATCTAACTGCAGTGCTGGTCTCATCTAACTGCAGTGCTGGTCTCATCTCACTGCAGTGCTGGTCCCATCCTACTGCAGAGCTGCTCCCCTCCAGCTGCAGTGCTGGTCCCATCCCACTGCAGTGCTGGTCTTATCCAACTGCAGGGCTGGTCCCATCCAACTGCCATGCAGGTCTCATGCAACTGCAGTGCTGGTCTCATCCATCTGCAGTGCTGGTCTAATCCAACGGCAGAGCTGGGCTCATCCAAGTGCAGTGATGGTCCCATCTAACTGCAGTGATGGTCCCATTTAACTGCAGTGATGGTCCCAGCTAACTGCAGTGCTGGTCACATCCAACTGCAGTTCTGGTCTCATCCCACTGCAGTGCTGCTCCCATCCAACTGCAGTGTTGGTCCCATCTAACTGCAGTGCTGCTCACATCAGTGCTGGTCTCATCCAACTGCAGTGCTGGTCCCATCCCACTGCAGTGCTGGTCTCATCTGACTGCAGTGCTGCTCCCATCCAACTGCAGTGTTGGTCCCATCTAACTGCAGTGCTGCTCCCATCCAACATCAGTGCTGCTCTCATCCAACTGCAGTGCTGGTCCCATCCCACTGCAGTGCTGGTCCCATCCAACTGCAATGATGGTCCCATTTAACTGCAGTGATGGTCCCATCTAACTGCAGTGCTGGTCTCATCAAATTGCAGTGCTGTTCCCATCCAACTGCAGTGCTGGTCCCATCTAACTGCAGTGATGGTCCCATCTAACTGCAGTGATGGTCCCAGCTAAATGCAGTGCTGGTCACATCCAACTGCAGTTCTGGTGTCATCTAACTGCAGTGCTGGTCCCATCTAACTGCAGTGCTGGTCACATCCAACTGCAGTTCTGGTCTCATCTAACTGCAGTGCTGCTCCAATCCAACTGCAGTGTTGGTCCCATCCAACTGCAGTGCTGCTCCCATCCAACATCAGTGCTGGTCTCATCAAACTGCAGTGCTGGTCCCATCCCACTGCAGTGCTGGTCTCATCTAACTGCAGTGCTGCTCCCATCCAACTGCAGTGTTGGTCTAATCTAACTGCAGTGCTGCTCCCATCCAACATCAGTGCTGGTCTCATTCAACTGCAGTGCTGGTCCCATCCCACTGAAGTGCTGGTCCCATCCAACTGCAGTGCTCGTCTCATCCAACTGCAGTGCTGCTCCCATCTAACTGCAATGCTGGTTTCATCATACTGCAGTGCTGGTCCCATCCCACTCCAGTTCTGGTCCCATCCCAATGCAGTTCTGGTCCCATCCAACTGCAGTGCTGGTCCAATCAAACTGCAATGCTGGTCTCATCCAACTGCAGTGCTGGTCCCATCCAACTGCAGTGCTGGTCCCATCCAACTGCAGTGCTGGTCCAATCTAACTGCAATGCTGGTCTCATCCCACTGCAGTGCTGGTCTCA
>NW_025177858.1:0-2135 GCF_004010195.1 Chiloscyllium plagiosum | reverse complement strand
GTGTCAGCACTACACACACTGTCACCATTGGATTGAGAGAGAGTCAGCACTACACACACTGTCACCATTGGACTGAGAGAGAGTCAGCACTACACACACCGTCACCACTGGATACAGAGAGTGTCAGCACTACACACACTGTCACCACTGGATACAGAGTCAGCACTACACACACTGTCACCATTGGATAGAGAGAGAGTCAGCACTACACACGCTGTCACCACTGGATACAGAGAGTCAGCACTACAAACACTGTCGCCACTGGATACAGAGAGTGTCAGAACTACACACACTGTCACCACTGGATACAGAGAGTCAGCACTACACACACTGTCACCACTGGATACAGAGAGTGTCAGCACGACACACACTGTCACCACTGGATACAGAGAGTGTCAGCACTACACACACTGTCACCATTGGATACAGAGTCAGCACTACACACACTGTCACCACTGGATACAGAGAGAGTCAGCACTACACACACTGTCACCACTGGATACAGAGAGTGTCAGCACTACACACACTGTCACCACTGGATACAGAGTCAGCACTACACACACTGTCACCACTGGATACAGAGAGTGTCAGCACTACACACACTGTCACCACTGGATACAGAGAGTGTCAGCACTACACACACTGTCACCATTGGATACAGAGTCAGCACTACACACACTGTCATCACTGGATACAGAGAGAGTCAGCACTACACACACTGTCACCACTGGATACAGAGAGTGTCAGCACTACACACTGTCACCACTGGATACAGAGTCAGCACTACACACACCGTCACCACTGGATACAGAGAGAGTCAGCACTACACACACTGTCACCACTGGGTACAGAGTCAGCACTACACACACTGTCACCACTGGATACAGAGAGTGTCAGCACTACACACACTGTCACCACTGGATACTGAGTCAGCACTACACACACTGCCACCACTGGATACAGAGAGTGTCAGCACTACACACACTGTCACCACTGGATACAGAGAGTGTCAACACTACACACACTGTCACCACTGGATACAGAGAGAGTCAGCACTACACACTGTCACCATTGGATAGAGAGAGAGTCAGCACTACACACACTGTCACCACTGGATACAGAGTCAGCACTACACACACTGTCACCACTGGATAGAGAGAGTGTCAGCACTACACACATTGTCACCACTGGATACAGATGCAGCACTACACACACTGTCACCACTGGATACAGAGTCAGCACTACACACACTGTCACCACTGGATACAGAGAGTGTCAGCACTACACATACTGTCACCACTGGATACAGAGAGTGTCAGCACTACACACACTGTCACCACTGGATACAGAGAATGTCAGCACTACACACACTGTCACCACTGGATACAGAGTCAGCACTACACACTGTCACCATTGGATAGAGAGAGAGTCAGCACTACACACACTGTCACCACTGGATACAGAGAGTGTCAGCACTACACACACTGTCACCACTGGTACAGAGAGTCAGCACTACACACACTGTCACCACTGGATACAGAGTCAGCACTACACACACTGTCACCATTGGATAGAGAGAGAGTCAGCACTACACACACTGTCACCACTGGATGAAGAGAGTGTCAGCACTACACACGCTGTCACCACTGGATACAGAGAGTCAGCACTACACACACTGTCTCCACTGGATACAGAGAGTGTCAGCACTACACACACTGTCACCACTGGATACAGAGAGTCAGCACTACACACACTGTCACCACTGGATACAGAGAGTGTCAGCACTACACACACTGTCACCACAGGATACAGAGTCAGCACTACACACACTGTCACCACTATATAGAGAGAGTGTCAGCACTACACACACTGTCACCACTGGATACAGAGAGTGTCAGCACTACACACACTGTCAACATTGGATAGAGAGAGCATCAGCACTACACACACTGTCACCACTGGATACAGAGAGTGTCAGCACTACACACACTGTCACCGCTGGATACAGAGTCAGCACTACACACACTGTCACCACTATATAGAGAGAGTGTCAGCACTACACACACTGTCACCACTGGACACAGAGAGTCAGCACTACACAAACTGTCACCACTGGATACAGAGTCAGCACTACA